>NW_028141977.1:3045853-3308353 GCF_025532165.1 Camponotus vicinus | reverse complement strand
ATGTATGTATGTATATGTATGTACATATGTATATATAGTTTAAAATTAATTTGAAATTAATAAAAATTAGTGTTTATTTTGTCTATAGAAACGTGAAAAATACATTTCCTTAACTATGGTTTTACAAGCATTTCTATAGGAACGTTTCTTATTAATGTTTTACGGTTAAAAAATATTGGATACGTTTAAGAAACGTATATAAAACGACCGTGTGCTACCTGGGTGGTTGCTTACGTAAGCACGCATGTAGATAAGAAGTGTTATCTGGGAGGTGTTTATCTGGGAGGAACGTCGCCATGCAGGTAATCGCGTGCCAACGTACAAAATCGTAACGGTTGCAATTTCGACGTGGCAGAAATTTATTCTACAGAATTCGCCATTATGAAAGACGACTATATGATATATATATTTAGGATGTACTTAGCAGAATTGAAATAAATAATCAATTTTCGGTCGGCGTGTTTATTCGCAATTAACCAAGCCCCGTGTGTTTAATCGCGTATATCTTTCTCACAAAAACTCGATTGAGAAAATCGAAGACGTAAACATCGATTTGTGTAATAGCCGAAGGCAGGAGAAGAACCAGCATGGCGCCAAGGCTAGGAGAAAAAATTAATATGTGCAGCGAAAAATTGTACAACATAAATTTTGCATTGAAGAATTTATTTTTCGATATTGGATCATCATGTTCAAGGCAATACATAAGGAAACATGCGCAAAGTTCGAAAAATGCAGACCTTCGGCCGCAATCTTTTTTCCTTTTCCCTCTCTCTTTCTTTCTTTTTCTCTCTCGATATTGTCCTCTCTCATTAATTATAAATCATTGAACCCCATATCTTTCGCACGATTAATCCACACGAGTGCGTTTCATATATATTTCTACCATCCGTTCTTATTAGTCCCCAAGACTGAGTATGTACATATCTCTTCTTTCGTGGCATCTTTTATAATTTTGGATTCCAAGGATAGGATTAGAAACAAAGAAAAATGACCGACTCCGAACTAATCAGAATCGTTCATAAATTTAAAATCGCCCCAAACATCCCCGTAAACATTGTTATATAGAATGTTAATAGAAGCAGAGTAAAGCGCAATGTTACAGTAACATACATTAATATTACCGGTAAATTATTGATTAATTGTAATTTCTCATTCATAAATGCAACATGTAATATAATGTAAATAACAGATATTATATCGTTGTTACATTGTAGAGAATTATATTCCATATAAAATTTTAATTCATATAGAATATTCATCATATATTGAATTGTTTATGTAAAATAAATAAATAAAATAAATTATGTATATTTAATTTATAAAAGATTCAAGATTTAATCTATTCGGAAATTTGACTTTTTGCTTCAAATAGATAATTACTGGAATATTTCTCTTTTATACATTCAATTTCAAATAATTTCTTTAATATTTCGAATTTCTTGCGATTATATTAAAAACTGAAATACAAAATGTGACAAAAAAGAGACCTTGGCCAATATTTCGAGTCATCTTTTATTGGTAAAAGTGCTCCTAAAAATGATTTGTAGCCGATCAGAAGACTTATAAGTCATTTTTAGGAGGTACTTTTATCGATAAAAGAGGACTCAAAATATGCGGGCCTTTGAATCTTGGTATCCGTTCTTTTTATCCAATTCATGAGAAATTAAATATGAGTTAATTAAGTCTGGTTTCGCCGCAATTTTAATGTAAGAAATTATTTCAAGCCTCATAACTCGAAAAGTACTTAACAAAAAAAAATATTGTTGTATAGTATTTTGGAAAGCTCTCAAGAAAAGCTTAAAGAATATGCAATGAAAAATAGGTAAAAATAGGTTTATTTAAAAAAACGAAGAGAGTTGAGCTCGATATAAGTTTGGCATGTTCACTCAAAGTCAAATCACTGATACCATCTTATGTCCCCCTTCGAATCAAACAAGTTTTGATTGATACATTTTCCCATAGGACCACTATTTTTAGAAATAATTGACCATTTCCAGATTTTTAAACCTGTATATTTTTGTTATTTTAAAATGTTGCTGCAACATTGCTAAACTAATATTGTAAAATAATGTTCTTGTAATATCTTTGCTACATTACACTACAATGTGTAATATTGCAACATTGTAGCAATGTTGCTGCAAACTTCTGTGTTGCATAGTTTAAAAATTTTCCTGAATATTTATAATTTACAACATAATTACGTTAATTAAAAATGAAAAATATATTAAAATTAATTTTCAAATTAAAAAACTAAATCCATAAAAGGTGTGTTTTAAATAATTAAGAATAAAACAAATTTTAATTAAAATTAATTTATAAATTAAAACCAAACTCATATGAAAAGCGCACACAGTGCGCACAAGTTCTTGTAATTACTCTTTAAAAGGCATGTCGATACTCGAAATCTTATAGTAGAAGGATTTCAATGGTGTGCTTTGTAATGTTCTAGTTGAAATAAAAAAGAGCTTTTTTGTGTAATTATATGTCAATGTATATTTTCCTTTTGTAGCACAGAAGATAACAATTACTATTGTATTACATTACATTTGTTGTCGTTCTGAACATAGAGGATGATAATGACGATGATTATAACAATGATAATAACGAATAATAATTATAGAAAAAACGAAGCACTAGATAGATTTTAATAGAAATACGTTTCTTAAACATCCAGTTGCACTATTCGAATCTATTTTTTTTTCTTTTTAATAATTCGGCAAATAAAATTCTCTTCATCAAAACTCTCTTCATCAAAATCAATAAAAGATGTTAAATTGTTTTCTTGATATAATTCATTTACTCAATTTGTGTTATACATGTAAGTACAGTTGAAATTCTTCGTAAAAAATCTCGTTATATATAATTAATAGTCATTTAATATTAAACTTGAAAATATATTATACATGATCTAAAATATTCTAAAAATCCTAAAATCCTAAAAATTTTCATTACATTAATTCTAAATTGTCCAAATTATAAAATAAAAATTTCAGAAAAATATTTATATCATTATTCTGCCGATTAAGATTTTCATAGATTCGAAAGTGTTTGTCGCAACGAGATTACATACAGAATTCGCATTATTATTAAAAAAAAGAAAAAACAAATCAGTAATAATAATTAGATGATTGCGCATTAAAAAACAATGTGAGCGCATTTTACATTATTTTTTTTTGTAATTCTTGAAAACGCTAGTTTTACAGTCTGAAAATGTTTCTCTTTCGCAACAAACGTTTGCAAAACTTACTTAAAATTCTGTACATTACTGAAATTGCTCGCTATTTGTGTAATTATCAATGTAAACTCAATTAATATCGACAGGTACGATGCTGATATATCTCAGTATATAGGATATAATGTGTTTAAAATAAATACGGATCATCTATGTGTTTTTTTACCGCGCAATGATTGCGCGACAGAGTATATCTTAATTAAGATTACAATTATTCTCTTGCAAGATATTTGCAAATCTGTTCAGGATATACTCCTTGCATAAAGTGATTCATTTGCGACAAGTGCACAATTTACAAATTGTACATGGAAATTAATTCGTCAAAGAAATTCCTATTATTGAATTTCTCATCATTGCAATACATTCGATGTAATCTCATGCGAGATTTACGAATGCTATTGGAAGATATAAACTAAACTTTGATAATAAAAAAATATTCTCTAAAACAGCGCAAATTGTTACTTGATATATTTACATCATTCTTGAGATTTAAGACTAGCGCAAGAACTGCTCTTGGCGCAAACGAAAATATAAAAACACAAAAAATATACACGATACTGGCCAATAGCTTGAGTAGTTTTTGTTTTTATTTCACAATAGATAATATTAAAATAAAAGATATACATTGACTATAAATTTTTATTCATCTCACAAAGCATATGCATTTTAAATTGTATGCGTGTGTGTGTGTGTGTGAAATACATTTGTCTATTTTAAATCAATATATCGAGGAAACGTAATTTATACATATATTCATTAATAATAACATCGGTAAAATAATTTGTTAACATCATTCAATCTCTCTCTCTCTTTCCCTTTGCTATATCTCTTTAAAATTTAAAATTTCTTACTTTAATATTTTGTCGTTTCTTACTTTAATATTTTATCGTTTCGTCTCTATCTCTAATTTAAAAAGGATATCTCTTTGCAAATTCTCTACATATTTAAATGGTTATTTTTATTTATCATATATATTGTCTCCTGTTTTGACGAAAGAATATTCATAAAATGATTTTTTAATTTCAAATTTTATTTTTCAAAATACTCAAATTATTGACCGATAACGTATATATACCATAAGTAAATATATAATAAGCTATAAAAGCCTTAATTATACTCGGCGATAGATTGCTCGGTAAATTCAGAGGAGAAAAGTGAAATAAATCAGCAACCGAGGCATAATGTCTTATAACATAAGAAAAAAATCACAGTTTTATTTAAGTCTAAGTTTGTATGTATATATATGTATAAGCGGTATTAAATAGTTGTATACTATTTACAATCTCTCGGAAGGCCTCGGCGCGACCTATCGAGCCACACGACACGCTCTAATAATTAATCAATTAATAAGTGTATTCTTTCTCTCGGATTAGTCTCGTTCGCGAGAGCACCTAATTCTATCTACGAATTAGGGAAAGAATATAGCTAATAATATATAACACTTATATAAAATGACGTGCACGCGCCCGCACTTGTGAGTACAATATATTTTGATCCGGTACTTTGACATGGGTAAGGTTTGCTCTCTGCAATAGTAAGGTAAAAGACAAAATAATAGTAAGGTGAAAATATTCTGATAATTTGATGATTAGCATAATACATCTATAATGTATCTTTTTTCTTTTTTTTTTTACAAAAATACAGAAATTCTGTCTAAATCTTTCTTTCTTCTTGTCTTTATTATTTATCTTTATTATTAATCTTAAAATAAATCGTTAATAATCGTAACAATCAAACAATAAACTTTGATTTGATAAAATTTTATAACAATATTTTTTTAGCAAAAAGAATAGTCGCTAAATTTGCTATTCGTGAAATGATAAAAAAAGTACATAATTTTTACACAATCTCTATATGTAAACATGTATTGTCTAAAGATCTTTATCGAACCAACTTATATTTTGTGAAAATTAATTATTTTCGACTTTCCAATCGCTACTTAAAACTAATGTCTCAACCGATGTCTTTTACCTTATTACTACGTTATTAGCATGATAGTCGCTAACAAACACATGCGCAATCCCGTGAGATGCGGAGAAAAAGGGTTTCGCTTTGATTAAATGTACATATAATATATGCATATAATGCTCGCGAGAATATCTCGCATATGTATAAAAGTTTATTTCTCTCTTCTAATATCTCGCTATCAGAGTAAAGAGTCTTTCCTATATGTGAGGACAGCCTTTCTGCCGATAATGATATTCTTATTTTGCACGATAAATATCACGAGAACTATTAGATTCTCGGATCAATTCGCGATCATATATATTTGCAAGAAATAATACGATCATCATACGATATCAGAGATTCAAATTCTGAGAACGAATTATGCCGGCGATTGTGAAAATGGCCTAAATAAAAAATATTTTACTTTATTATTTCATTAATTTGTATTTTAAATTCATATACAATCATCAAATTTCACCATTAGAGAAGAGACTGTGGTGAAGGTAAATATGTCAGATATATATATTTTGTTAAATCAATAAATTTTTTTTTTCAACAAAGATGTATTTTTTGTTTTAAAATTACTTTCATAATCACGAACACAATTCTGTATTTATGATATAAAAGGACCCAAATTTTAAATCTCAAAAAAATCTAATTTTTATAATACAAATTACTTTTCTCTCAAACATATAAAGCGTGAATTTTCGAGATTTTTATATGAAAATAATACTTGTTTGCGCTTCTATAGGCAATTCTGTGTAAGCTTTTAATCGCAGAGACAGAAAAAATGTTATTTTTAATAACAATAAAACTTGATAAGCGAAGTTTTTGTGCATAATACATGAAATAAATGTCGCTCGCCATTAAATATGCCATTAACGTGTACAGTTGTAAACGCGAATGGAGAAATAAAGATCGCGAACCAACGACTTATTAATGTTAGATATGAATCGTTTTTTTTTTACAGAATATATATATATGTATATATAATATTTTGACAGCCTCAATATTATATATACGTGAGCATTATTCTCGATGCTCCTCTAAATGCTCGATATACACTCGCTTTCGCGTCATTAACGACTGCTTCTCTTTCTTTCTTAAAACTTTAACCCGCCTGTCCCTAACACGCGACTATGCCTTACACACATATATACATCATGTATCCGAATAAAATTAACAAGACATGAATATGATTTGTATGACTTGTTCTCTTTTATCAACATCTCTACCTTTGACGGATATAATTTATACGTTTTTACGTACATACATGTTCATCATACCAATTATCTATATGTACATATAAAATTATTGATCAAGTATCCAAAGTATTGTTCGCTCCCATGGAGCTGTGTTTGTGTGTATGTATACGTATCCGTGTTTATCAACACTAAAAGAGCCAATTCTTTTAAATAAGATATTTTATATCGCTTGAGAGTGCATAGGATGAATGATCAGAGAAATATAAAATTCTATCGAGCAACCGAGATAAATTCTCTAGTTGAGAATCGTTAGTGTCAGACTCTTCTAGTATTCATTACCACTTGAGAATTATCCACATTAGTTGTACGGGCACAGAAAACGAAAATTTTGTGCAATGAATGATTGCACAAAAGCGAGAACACAGCGGCCTTCAAGGACAGATGTTCATTAAAAGTTTTACTGAGCTCTTCTTTTTTTATAACTTTTATATATATATATATATATATATATATATATACACATATATTTATATATTGTGTATGTAGGTTTTCGTATCAGAAGCCGCTCTTGGAGAATAATGGTTAATTCTTGAGTGGACAATAACACTTAGTTACTCTCACTCGAAATAGCTTCCGTTATTGAGATTAAATGGAGACTAAAACTCTTGAATGTACATCTAATCAAGTTCAAACGAATTCCTGTGTTAGATTACCTTGACTTAGAGATAATGAATACATATGACGCGTAATTAGATCTCCGTCTTATTATTGATAATTTTTCTTTTTTTTTGTCGATAATTTCTCTTTCTTATCCTCTTATAGAAGCACATCTATTATTATTATCGTAACCGCATTAACGCTCTACATTTTATTATTAACTAACATTATTACAGCGCTGTTGCTAGTGTTACTAGTGTTACACGATTGTTAGCATCTCGTTACTATCAATATTATATTAATTATTAATTACTAGTATCGCCAATAATCAACGTAATCTCATTGGCGATATATATTGTTAATCTTATTATTGTTATCGTTATTATTTTATCGTTTACTATTAATATTTATTGTTGCAGTTGCTGTTGTTCTTGTTGTTGCTATTATTGCGAGCATGTTTTTTTTTGTTCTCAGTGTGTTACAGACTGCGTGTAACTTCCTTGGTCCTGGTCCCAGTTCCTGCTACTTGTCTGCTTGTGTTCGCAATGACGATCGAAAAGGATGACTGTGTCCTTACATGTAGTGAGGGTACATTCAATCAATTAACGTATCATTATCATCGGACCATACACATCGTCAAACATGACTGAAACTGAAAATCTAAATTCTACAAATGTACACAACTAAAACACTGGAAGACTTTACAACGCCAAGAGTATTATTTGTAAGTTTAAGAGATCACACATCGTGTAATTAGGGATACCATCTAGGAGCCCTAAAATCATAAGACTGCATGTGTATATATACATTCTTTTCTCTGTACATATTCTTCATACATTATGTGGACATCGATTTTATGTTAACAATAGTTGAGAACCGAAAGGCGAAAGCTATAATATTTAGAACACTGCGAGGATCGATGCTTGACGGTAAATCGTGATAAATTATGATCATTGTGATCCCGTTCATCCGGATACAAATGCAAATTGTTAACGTTCGTAATTTAAATAATAGATCTTAAATTCCATTAATGTTGTATTCGATTAAAAATGATAAAAAAAATTAATATCTCTGTACTGATCCATTATTTGTTTTAGCATACATTTTAGCGCAACAGAGTATTTTACCTGAGATACACGAATGAATCGTTATATGTATAAAAAAAGAAGACATTATAATACGCATAATACGCTTATTTCTCTTATATCGAGAGTTTTTAAAAAGGATTGAGTAGAAAACATTTGATCCTTCGTCTACTTCCATTTTACTAGACATTTTTTTAGGACGTCCCGGTGATAAAATCAATCGTGTCTTGAAAAAACAGTGACGTCTATTATCGTGCAAAATATTTTCTTTCAGACAGAGCGTCTAAGCTTGTAGCCGATATACGCAATTATGTGACACAAGGCAGTGATTATAGCACGTGTGATAGTTTCTATTTTCTCATCTAGTTAAATTGTACCCGCGATAGTCTGGCTTAACTGAATCTGTGTTTAGCGATTAATCCCTTTTTAAATATTGTTTAAAGATAGTTCTCTACTTTTATAATGTATAAATTTAGAACGATCATGCGCGAAACGAGTTGGATCCAGTCAGACAAATTCGATAAATTCGCAAAACGTTATACGTCAAAAAGTCTTAAAAAGATGTATAGATACTTGACATTATTGTTTTATGTGTACTATCTAGTACATATTATTAGCGCGAAAGATAGAGGAAAAAATATCTATATATGAATTGCGCGCGCGCGCGGAATATAAAATTTATAAATATATAAAAATATATTATATATATAACAAAAATAAAGAGTTTATATAAAGCCAATAGGAGAAATTTGTGAGAAGCGGATTCATCTCGTTTTGCTTGTCATCGCTCGTGAAATGGAAAAGAAAAATGCAATTAATCAGAATTGGTGTTAAATAATGCTAAACTGCGATTAGCTCCGAAAGCTTTTGCAAACGTTAACAATCTCCGCGTCATGTTAATACTCGTATTCGTCCAAAATAAGGGCTCACATTTATTAATGATAATTAATGTTCGTTCAGTCATTGAAACGCCATCATTGAAATAAATCGTAGAATTAGCTAGGAACCTACAAACGGCTATCTTACATATCTGAGAAATATCTCTAGTTAATTACGAATGCCTTCGCTTGCAAATAGAATCATTTCAACGGATGCCGCTGACGGTGATGAGATCTAGTCATAATGTACACAATACATACCGTCGTCCTTAATGGACACGGTCGTAGAAAGTTTATCGAATGTACAAAGCGCCTTTTCTCTTTCTCTCTCTCTTTCCTCCTTGGCAATTTCAGAAACAATCCCTTGCAAATACGGAATCTCTTGCACAGCATCTCGTGCAGCAAATCCAACATAGATTCCAAGCATTGTTTTCTATCATGTGTCTCGGTCATATATATATATATGCTCACACGCTCTTATATTCTTTCTTTCAACGCGGCTTTGTCTGAAACCACATTTACACAATGTTCTGTATATTGAACACATATAGAGTGTATCGTGTATGTGTCATGTATATATATTTACATCGTTTATTATGCGTCTGTTGGAGAGAGAGTGCGTGTTTAGTAAGTGCATCTTTATCCTACGAACGATCATTTCGCGCTAATCTAGTATCTATCTCGAGTCCGCCGTCTTATTACTGACCTCTTCCTCGGCGGCGGCTTGGGCGGCGCTCGCCGGGAGCGGTTGCTGATGCGCCTGCACCGGAGGAGCGACTCCACTCGTCGCCGACGTGACACCTCCGTGCGACGGGGGGACCACCGTCTGTTTACCGTACTTGACGGTATCCTGCTGCGTCCCGCTTTGCGACTGCATCGACTCCGGTCTTCTGAGGTAAGCGGCCGCCTCCTTTTTCGGCGGTACCACAGGCTTATTCGGCGGTACCGGGGGTGGCACGCCGCGCGAGATCGGCGGCTTTTTCGCCGGCAGTAAACCACCACCGGCGACGACGGGTGCTTGAACAGCGGGGCTGACGGCGGGACTCGCAGCAGACTGGCCGACGTGAAAGCCGAGCTTCCCCGCTGCAGCGGCGGCTTGCGACGACGTGATAAGCTTAGCCGCAGCGGTACTAACGGGAGCAGGTACAACCGGTTGTCGCTTGTCTACGGCCTGAGGAATTACAACACAACCATGACCGATTTTCAGAGCTTCGGACGGAGATCTCGACCAAACTCCGCTCGTCAATCAGGAGCGAACATACCATAAGTGGGAAATCATAGAGAGAGAGGGACGAGGGGGATGGAAGAAAAAGAACCATACCAGAGAACTAATCCAAAGCAGAGAAAGAGAGAGAGAGAGAGTGAAAGAGACTCGGTGAAAAATAAGGGCGAATATATCTACGAAAAAAATGATCAAGACTCAAGGAGAGAGAGAGACGCCGTTGTTATTAAGCGACAAACGATTCGCAACTCGGCGAGGCTGAAATCAAAATTGCGTCTACTCCCATTTGGATGCTGTTAATAAGAATATATATAATATTGCGAAGATATACAGGAACACTTTTCCTTTGCATTTGCTATTCATAAATTACCAGGAGATGAGATGTACCTTGGACGCAGTCCGAGTTACGTTAACCGAGGAATAGATTAGTAAAATATATACTAGATCTTTGGACAGACTAATGTAAGATGCAGAAAGACTAATGTGAGAAGTAAGTTCCTCAGTTCCCGTAGAGAGACTGCGTGCATCGAAATATATATAATAATATCATGATATATAAACAGTTTCAACTTGACTGAATATATATTTACCTGTTTATTAAAATATATTGCAAACCAACTAATCTGACAATAGTATAGTACGCATCAAATATCGCATAACGAAGCTATATATAATTTAGTAGTAGCGATTGTGTGTGCGGAATAGCAATTAGGATGTCAAGCGTGGACAATTTTTTGGCTCAGAAATAAAGCTCCGAAAACTGAGTTGCATACAACTTTGTTTAATTGTAGGAATCGATCAATATACACATGTGAAATGTGATAATAATAATATAATAATAATAATAATAATAATAATAATATAATAATAATAATAATAATCTTATATGTACACAAAATTAAAAGTATCGTAATAAAATATAACTCTACCGATAATGTGCTAATTTATAAATCAGAAGTGTGCATATCGTGACTGTGTGTCATGAATATAAATCGTAAACAAATACACGTAATATAATAAAGCAGGCTTTCTCAAAATAAAATCTGCTTTTGGATATTTTTATAGTTTTTTATATCATAATTTCATAATTTTACTTGTCTAGAAATTTAACGGTTCTTAAATTTTAGTGCAGCATTTGATACGAATGACAGAAATAGAGGAAATAAATAAACCAATGGAAATCTTGTGCATTATAAATAAAGATGATTATATGTAGAAGCCAAGTACGGTGTTATTTAAGAAACAAATGCAAAAATTATTGTTTTAAATTAAAAATTATTTGTTTAACTTATATATTTAACTAATATATATCAGAATGTTTCTGTGCTGTGTTATATAAATATCGTCATACGATTTTAAAAACAATCTGCATTATTAGTCAAATGCTATAACTGCAAAAATATATAATAATTTGGCTATCAAAACACATCTGCCTTGTTATCAGAAAAATTAATAAATATATAATGTATATATATTACACCTGCATTTTTTTAAATTAAAAAGCGATGAGTCATACGATTTGATAAACACATTAATTTATTGCAATAAATATGTGACTAAGGTGCGATATATTTATAATTTAAAAATATGTAAATATTGTAAAATATATATAAGACTAGAGGGAAACTTATAAAGTGCTTGTGTGATAAAACATTAATGATAACAAATGCATATTTCTATTATAAAATAAAGTTCTATTAATGTGTAATGTAATATATTAGTGTGTGTAATGTAATTTATTTATATGTATATTACTCATTAGATAAATTTTGTCTTTTATATTTTCCTTGCAAATTGCAACATCAAAGATCGAAACCAATTCGAAATTAAGATAAAGAATACAATTGAAAATGCAATGTATATATACATTTCATTAATCATTCATCAAATAAGCTTTAATGTCTATCAGCTTTAATGTGTATATCAATAGTACACTGCACATTATCTTTGTATAAAATTTAAATTTCATATATTTATTATAAAGAGCCTACTTATATTATTAATTACAGTCTTTCTATAATATGCATATAAAGTTTATTATTTAAGAGAAGACAGAAACATCTTACCTTCCTTAGTAATTTATAATCTATTTAACGTAATTTGTTATTTCTTTACAATTTATTTTTAAATAATATCTATGACACTCGATTTTATATCAATATCGATATATTATATCAAATTAAAGCTAATTCCTATTCTTCAAAACACAATACTGATTAAATAGCTGATTTCTATTTCAGTGCTAACTAAATTTTTCTAGTGTTATAAACATAAATTATTTATAAATTATCTCATTTTTTCTTTTGCTCTCCCTTTCAAGAAAAATATTAGCATAGAGAGCAGTACTTCTTAACGTTCGATATAAAAATATCTGTTGTGACACTTTGTATGTATAAATAGGCTCTGTATAATCTTTAGATTAACGTCGAGTGTGTAGGGAAATGTGGATAGGTTACCTGTGTATCTGGAGGAGCTGTAGACTCTCCACCTACAGATGTTAAATTAGGCGTATAGGCGACCCCACGAAGTGCCTGTCCAGGTGTTACTGATCTAGCAATCCCAGTGGCTAAAAAAACATAATGATTAATTATACGTTCTCTTATAATTTAATTCTTGGGGATAAGTTTGTGATAAAATTGTATTACATAATTCATCAATTTAGAAATTTATATACATATATATGCACACAGTTGTGTAAATTTATATTTTACTAAAGAATTTATTTTAGCATAGACTTTGTATATATATGTCACTTATTAAGATATAAATTGTTACATTTTGTATACATTGTTTTACACATATTGAGAGATTAAAGATTCTTACTTGGTCCACTGACAGGAACACTGGACACTGTGGCAGTGGGTTGGACAACTTTACTACTGACCATGGGTGTCCCTGTACCCAAGACTGTTCCTTTCACTATGAAAGATATTAAAGATTATCAAATTCTTTTTCTATTCTGTTTAATAATATTAATTAAATGCAAATCAAAAACGATTTAGAAAATGAAATAAGCCTCTTCACATTACTCATACTATACTCTATTATATAAAATTATAATAATATATAATATTATAAAAAATTATAATATATAATATAAAATTATATATTTTATAAAATTATAATATATAATAATTATAAATTACTATATTAATAAAATTATTCTTGATATATATAATAAAATTCTTCATATGTATAATTTCTATTTTCATATTGCATGTGAAACATACTTGTTTGCGGTGCGCTAGCCGGCCTGAGTGTTGGCATAGCAACTAAATTCGCTGGTTTTGCAGGAGGCGGTGGTGGAGTTACACCAACTCCTCTGGCGGAACCACGAGTCTGCGACTCCTTCCACGTGTCCATTTCGACTCGCAACTTTTCCAATTCCGTCTCGAAGTCTTTCGCCCTCTTTTCCTCTTTTGTAAGGGCTTGCCGATATTGTTGCCTCTCCATGTCGAATTGCGCTAATTGTTTCTCCAATTCCGCTTCCATTTGCAGCGATTTCTTGCTCTCTTCCTCGAGGCCTTCGGCCATCGAATCTATCCTTACCTTTTCTTCACTGAGAATTTGAGCCAAATCTTCAGATCGTTTCCTCTCCTCGATATACTTCATAATGATCTTTTTCCGTTCCGCCAAGAGAAGCAGTACTATTTGCTTCTGTCGATTTTTCTCCTCCTCGAGATGATCGTTAACTTTTTTTAATTCCATCTCTAATCTTTTCTTTTCTTGTTTTTCTAATTCTAGCTCCTTCTTCAATCTCGTCCGCTCCTTTTCAAGACCATAAGTGATATCATCACCTTGAGCAGTATCATGCTCATGTTTTCGTTTTTCCTCTTCTAATTCTTTAATTACCTGAAAAAATTTTTTTGCAATGAAATAATATCATTAAAAATGATAGTAATACATTACTCTCTAACAATATTATATTGTTACATTTATATAAATCGTATAATTTCATATAACAATAATAAAATACATACTGCTCTATGCCTAATTTCAGCATCTCTAAGGACCTTTGTCATTCTACATTGCGCCTTTCTTTGTTGCATCACCAATGCTTCTAGACTAGCTACTTGTTGATCAATTTGATTTCCTTCAACCCCAATAACACCACCTACTATTGCTACGTCGCGAGCTAATGCCGCGTGTGGATCTGCGGTAGTACTAAGGTACCGGGAACTTAGAAGATGTTTCATCTTTTCTGACTGGAAGCAAAAATCACAATTTTCACAATAAGATAAATATCATATAATATAATCCGAAAATTAAGATATAATTAAGATTACTAAGAAATTTAGATACAATAAAATTAAAACACAATCGAGATACAATTAAGAAGTTTGTGGAATATGATAATATGATAAATCATGCAGAGAATATTTTTCACAATTCATTCATATTGCTTTGTTATATCTCTTTTATATTCTTTCTAGACAAACAATCTAAGAGACAAGTTTAAAAATTGCATAAAAGAGTATTATTAAATCTCGTCAATTTATAAAAAATTTTACACGATATATATAACTTAATACATTTAACTGTCCAAACTAAAGAACTCGCTATGATTACATTTGCATACAATCATAAAATAGAAAAAAATTGATGATTTCTTAACAAGTTATATAATTTTAATTACTTTTAATGCTGCTATCACAATATCCCTCGCTTGGAGCTCGCCTTCTAGATATCCCAGCAATTTCAGCAAATCAGTTTTGCTCAACTCCATCTTTGGATTGCGCTGCAAGCGTACAAAGCAATTCCTAGTTACATATTCCAACATTTTCATAAATTATTCCAGTATTTGCATCATCAATTATCGCAACAACACCAACAGTACCAGCTATAACGCAGCTTACTCAGGCATCGAAGGAACATACCTTGAGAGTATTGGAGGAACTCTTGTCCAGCGGCTCAATATTATTGGCCTGTTGCTGCTGAGACTGCGAGGGCTGAGCGGAAGCGGGGAGAGCCTGCGTCTTGGCGGCCGCGCTGGCCAGGACGGCGGGGGTGGGCGACGGCGCCGACGTCAACGGCGGTCCGTTGGCCGTCGTCGCCGCCGTCGCGACGCCGGACGAGGTGACGCCGACGGTGGTGCCCTGACTCTGCGATGCCATTGTGCGCCGATCTCTGTCGGGAAAGGTATCTACCTATGCGTCGTCGTCGTCGTCGTCGTCGGTTTCGCGGGGGCGGTTCGCTCCCGAGCTAACTCGCTAACTCGACGTCGACCCCCTCACCCCTCGAGGCCCCGGGGACTGGCCGTGACGGCCGCGAGCACCGCCGCCGACAACCAGGCAGCGGCCCGAAATGCTCGCCACATCGCCGTTCACGGGGTCGCCGGCGACCGGGACGGCTCCGTCGAATCCTCCTCGAATCCTTTCCCCCGCGGACGTCCCTCCGGTTCCTCCGGGTCGTCGTTTCACGGCCGACGAGCACGAATCAACGCGGCGGCATCCGGCGCGGCGCGGCCCCGCTCTACTCTTGTCTCTTGTCTCCCTCTTGACAAATCGAGCGCACAAAGCGCAGTTCAGTTCACGGCACGGCCAGCGAGAGCTCGAGGCCCTCCTCGTGAAGTTGGCGGCTCGATCTCGAATCGATCCCGCGATGACTCTGATTATCGATATTCGAGAGATCGACCCAACCTTAATTCTGGGACTAATGATTTTTAAAAATTTTTTTAGGAAAATGATTTTTTGAGGGAAAATTACTGTAAATTATTTTTAAAGACTTTTCTTATTAAACATTTTGTTGCATACAAGATAGAACATTTTTTATGTACCTGGCGTATTTTTTTTATCTTTGTAAAGTTTTTTCTGAGGGATTAATGATCGATTTTTAAAAATTTCTTCTTGAAGAATTTTGGAAATAAATCTTTTTGGCGTTTTTATCGATGTTTAAATAATAAAAAGTAATTTTCAAATATTAAATATTTTTTTTGCTCGATATGAATCTCTTGAACTTGATACAAATTTATTTCGCAGGATGTATTTTTGGGATATCGAACCTAATTAGAATTTAAAAAATTAATATTTCTAATATTTTCCTGATTTTTGAAAAATGACAGAATTTCAGCACAATTTTGAAATATTTGATTTTAAAGTGATCCTACATTTTGTTCTTTTCTTTTCGAATTTTTTCTAACGAAATTATTCAACAGTATTTCGAAAATATACCCTATGAAATAAAACTGGACCAAGTTTTTTTACATTGTTTAATTTTTTTATCTTTTGCTTATTTTTAATAAAACACTTCATCGATAATCCAATAAATCAGAACTTTCCACTTGTCGATAATAAAATGAAAATCGGAATAATAATTTATCATTTATTTTTAATTTTCTTGGATCAAAGGTATTCAATCTATTCGTTTTACCTGTACACCTTTTACATTCGAAATCAAACAAATATGTAACAATGAAACATCGATGAGAAAAAAAAGAGAGAGAAAATTTGGAAGAAAAGAGAACGCAATTGAAAAGAGGCAACGATCTCAGCTGTCAACTGTCAAATTGCGCGGGCATTTATACCTGTCAAACGTCCCTTCCAAATCCGTGTCCATTTCTTTTAAAGGTCAGCGCCTTCCCAACTATATTTATCTATACATGGTCAGGTATGAACTTACTCCTTTTATTCCTAAAACTACTCAATGTTTCTCTTGTTTTCGCTTTGGTCACTCCAAATCCCAATGTAAAGGCGCTACTCGAACACGAAAGTCCTCGAGGAGCCTCCCGCGAATTTTCCCTATAACATCCAGTGCATGCACACGCACCTCGACGTGCGCTCGTGTGCCACGATGTCGGCCCGCAAACCCCTATCGGCGTAAAAGTTGCTTACGTCGCGTCGCGCTGCGTCGCGCTGATATCTTACGTTGTTGCGACGTCGATGACGGAAGGACCTCCGTCTCTCGCAGTAGCCGCTTTTTATGCATATGGTTCCGTGCGCGTTGCTCACCGAGGGTGGTATGTGGAATAAGAAGGTGCGCTGCGGGAACTGGTCTTGATACAGGTACATATACATAAGCGTGATACGCGAGATGGGCAACCAGACGACGCGCCCCGGGATCGCCTCCCAGAGGAAGCTGGAGTCCGCCAGTTCGGCGGCGAACGCCGTCACCAGGAGCGAGCCGGACCACAGCTCGTACACGGAATTCTTCCCGATCGAGAGTCTGACCAAGGTACTCGTCACATGCATATATTCCCCCTCCCTTCCCCCCCCTCTCTCGTGTTGATGTGCAAACTGACTTGTCAAACTGTCAATTTTTTTTTTTTTTTTTTTTTTTAATAAGAAGAAATAGATATTGCACCACAATTGGAGCAGAGCGTACTCGCTTGTCACATAGAATGTAGTTGGAATTAAGCTACAGCTGTTTGAGAAGACAGACTCTCAGCTGACTCATATTTATGTCACTCCGTCCTCAGAAATATTTCCAAATATTTTCAATAGTCGACACTCTTTCTCTTTAAAGTTTGCGACTCTCTAGTCAAATTAATATAGAGATTGATTCGGTCAATCATCCAGTCGCAAATTAATAGTTATATATTTTATATTCTAATAATGTTGTCGCACATATGGCTAATGTTATCCGATTAATTTTATGTGACAGAAATGAGAGAATACACATGTATATAATTTACTTCTTTTTTTGCGTATAAATGTAGAAGCAAATTATTTTACTTATAATATATTAGAATATTTAGCGCCATGTAATATTAATTTATAAATGTATTTTGCAGATATTAGCGCATCTTGCCCACGAAGAAGAGCATGTTAATGGCATTACCAAGTCCGTATTCCAAAAATACTTATTTCCCACTCATCCTGAATTAAGTGAGAAGCTCTTCACTTATTTACATCATAATGCTCAAGCTACGACCACATATATAAGTACGACAGCTTTCAAGCAGCAAGCCGAGAAGTTCCTGTCAGTAATGAATGATCAAGCTATATTAGAGAATTATATAAAAATGTATTCCAACATAAAAGACGGTGGCAATGTTACTCCTGAAACATTGAAGGCCTTATTGATATGTTGTTATCAATTAGCGATGGAAAACAATAGTACCAGCATGTGCCTTCGCTCAGAACAGATAATAAACGCGGTCGTTGTTTCGTGTGTTAGTAAATTTATTCAATTTAATAAAATATATGTAGTTAAGATTCCATTATTATGTATGATATAAGTCAATATTTGTGCAAATATCTAAATCTGCATGTTTAAAAATGAATAATTTGTAGTATCACTGTATTTTTAAATCTTTAATATTTTACAGTTTCACGGTAAAAATAACTTATCCACGAGTTATGTGAGCAATTGGATTGGGCAACATTGCCCACGCATGGTGTATGGCCTACAACGATATGTGGTGCATGTATTGACAACTGCTTATCGCAATGGTAAAGCACTTTTGTCGAAAGAACAACCGCAACCTCCTATCGAGATACCGACGCCCGTGTTGGAAAAGTCCAACTTAGAATTTCCTCAGACAAACTTATTGCCTATAAGCTTTGTCTGGTTGTTGTCATGTACACTACCGCAGTGTTACCTCCAGGTATGTTGTCACAAAGAATGATCAATAATATGCATAGAACATAATCATTATAATCATCATAATCATCTCTACATCTATCGGTTATTTTATAATCGATAGATGTAGAGATGATTATGATGATTATAATGATTATGTCCTATGTATAAAATATACAGGGTGCTTCAGAAATAGTTGGTCAAACTTTAAGAGCATATTCCACTCAGTGTAAGGATGAAAAAAAGTCATAAACATGGGTTCGCAAACGCTTCCTTTCCAAGTTATAAACATTTTCTATTTACTTTACTTACAGACTTTAACAACGTTTGAACTGCAAGAACATTTAATAAATGTAATAAAATAGAAAATGTTTATAACTTGGAAAGGAAGCGTTTCCGAACCCATGTTTATATGACTTTTTTTCATCCTTACAATGAGTGGAATATGCTCTTAAAGTTTGGCCAACTATTTCTGAAGCACCTTGTATATTTGAAAAGATCGATTGCAATATTGCGCCCGCCTATAATCAAAATCTATGGTTGTTAAATCTTCGTATCTATGTGCGTGGTGTGTATGTGTGTATAGACCAACGATTCACCGAAGGATGTAACTCAGGCTTTGATAGCCAGAAGAACAGGCAGTATTTGTCCAAGGCATTGGACGTTACTGTACAATAGCGGAGAGCACGGGACCGGAGCTAATCGCTTCCTTCACCATGTATTAGGTTACAAAGGTCCTACTCTACTGATTATAAGAGCCGCTAGTGTAGAGAGAGACGAGGAATGTCCTACCTACTGCGTATGCTCGACTGTCGAGTGGCGGGAGAGTCATCTCTATTGGGGCGATGAAGATTCAATGGGCATTCAACTGACTCCGTCCTATAAAATTATAGAGAAAGGTGCGAAGATACTATACCTGAACATGGGTATCAGGGGCTACCCGCATGGTCTGCGACTTGGTAGCGATCCACGTTCGCCATTTATTAGTATCGACGAATCATTCCATTCTGTGTCTATTGCCGGCGCGCCTTATCGTATCGCCAGCTTGGAAGTCTGGGGTTGCGGTGATACAAAGTTAAGGTAACATCTCTTTATAAATAAACTTTTGTTTAGAACAAAACTGATGTTAAGAATATGAGAGACGTCATTGATATATTTACAGAGAGAAGCAATTGGAGATTAAAAAGTGGCAGGTAAAGGAGGTGGAGAAACAGAGAGTTGTGAAACTAAGCGCCAGCGATTGGTTGGACCATCCTGATCGTTATTTATTGGAGTTGGCTGGTAGAGCGTCTTACAACGAATCCAATAATTAAAGCAGGCAAGAGGAGAACGTGCATAACTGCTCATATTATTTTATTTTGTACATATGTATATAGTGTCAAAAATATTATTGGAATTTCTCTGTACTTATATGGCGCACAAACGTGCGCATGAAATGTGATCATGTGTGACTTGTGCGAAATACAAGGGACTTATGCTTGACGTACTTAAGTACAAGTGCCAAGGTTTATAATGGTGTCTATTTTTTTCAATATTTCCTCCAGGCTACGTAATATGAAATTAAAGGCTACTAATGGAATTTATCTTTTGGATCACTTGCATAAACAACATGTAAAGATTGAAAAAAAATATATATTTTTTTTGTATAAAATCATACGTTTATATTTCAATACATAGTTGCAAACTTTTCAGTAATTGTACTTTTACGAGAGATTGAGCTTTATCACATTTTATATATTATAAATATTGAAAAATTATCATTCATTAGCCTATTTTTTATTGTTAAATAGTCCTTTTTTTATTCTTTGACTTCTTTATCATTATTACTATTGTCAATTTTAGAAATGAGACTTTCCCAATTAAAGTCTTCCTCACCATTGTGTAAACTTATCACATTTTTCTCATCAATGACGTCAAACAAATTTTTAAACGGCGTATATCTCGTCAAGGTGACCTTATCAGTGATTATAACCAGCTTATGTCTCGCGCGAGTGATAGCTACTGTCAAACGTCGCTGGTCGTCCAATATCTCGAATTCTTTCTTCGTATTGCATTCGGTACTCTTTGTACATGAATATAATATAACGTCCTTATCGCGTCCCTGGTACTGATCCACAGTGTTCACTTCCACTTCCACTTCCTTGTCCAAGATCTTTTTCAATAAATTTATTTGAACGTTATAAGGTGCGATGACTCCTATATTTCTACCGCACACACCTGCCTCTGTGAGCACTTGGACGAGTCGCAAGATAACAGCTGCTTCCCAAACATTTGAATACACCTGATCATTTCTGTTTACGGATTCTACACTCAAGTTGTAAGTGTTACCAGTATCGAGCACCACCACTGAGTCATCTACATTTCTGGAGAGTGCGCTTCTTATCCATTCTTCGCAAGACGAAAGCATTTGCTCCATGTTGATGCCGGTTAAAGTCGCATTTTCCACCTGCTTGTTGCCCGATACCAACTTGCCGCGGTATGTCGCCTCATTGGCCAATCTCATGATTCTCCCGTTCATTCTGTACTGTTTCGACAGATTGACGGTATTGTTGTCGCTGTCGAGCCTGGTGAATAGGGACTCGTCCGCGCCAAGTCTCGCAGCCGTTTTGTTCTTGACAATAGGCGGCAGCTGATCCGGATCCCCGACAAGGATAAACTTGCGCGAGCTGTACAGTGGACGCAGTACCGTGGGCTGCATGATCTGCGCGCTCTCGTCCACCACGCATACGTCGAAAGTGCGTCTCCTGAGAAGAGCGTGATACGCGCCAAAACAGGTCACGCCAACGATCTGCTTGCTTTTGTAAAGTGTCTCTAGGCTCTCCGGCGAGTCGCAACTCGCCAATGCGTATTCCTCACTCTTGCACGTCAACAGTGGATGTATCTGCTTGGTCGAGCCCAGGCGCAGGAAATCAATGTTACGTTCCAGCAATTTTAACAGAAGATTGTCCACCGCGCTGTGCGTGTGCGCCGTGATCAAAACACTAGACCCCAATGCTTGCAGCAGCTCTATCAATGCTACCAGCGTTTGCGTCTTTCCTGTACCTGGCATGCCTTTTATCAAAATGTACTCGTTGGCGGCCAACGCCTTCAACACGGCCCTCTGTTGATTCTCATTGAGGTCGCTTATTATTTTGGCGCTAGCCGACACAATTGAACGAGGCAACTTCTCTGCAAACGTGGCCGGGGTCCTATCGATGACGATGCGCCGAAGTTTGACGATGGACTCATCATCATTGCTTAATAGACCGGCCACATTCGCATAATTGAACGTGGACAGACCTGTGGAAGAAGAGTATTTATCAATATGGAACGTAGAGTCCGCGTTCTGTCGCGTAACATCTTTATCCAATAGGACTGTGACAGTGTCATGCGAAACATGCATTATGTGTCCGGCAGCTATATTAATTTTTGCATCAGTGCTGATGATGACATAATTGTCCTCGGTGAACGAGCTGCTGAACGTGCCGTTGTCGATGATCTCACCCTTGATATTAACACGCGCAAACTTATGCTGATACTTATCGTCTTGCTCCACCACTACTTTACCCACGACCTTCAAGTTACAGATACATGTTCCTCTCGCCTCTCTTTTTTCCGCACTCATCGTCCATATGTTGCTTAAACTTCTGTTACTGTTCTCATAAGCTTCCTCCAGTTGGAGCAACGCGATCCATTTCATAACGTAATCTAAATGACTAGATTCAAAATCGTTCAGCATTTGCGTCATCGGCATTGTTAGTTGATGCGATTGTGACAAATTTACATTTGGATCCTTTGTTAGATACGCGCAACATAGAGTCTGATAGGGACACCTGGTGCACGCAGGATGATTTATTGGCTCTGGCAATTCCATCGTCTTTAAATCTGATTGCGAACTCATGTTATGAAGGTCTTCAGGCTTTTTGGAGAAATAATGAACCAAAGTATTCCGCAACAATATTAAATCTCTTTTCTCATGATGACTGCTTTTAATTTCCTGCATCGCGTTTTCTTTCAGATACAACAGAAGACCAGTATCGATATCCTGATCTCTGGACCCCATCATCATGAGATAGAGAATAACTTGACCCTTATGCTCGAGCGAGTAAGAAGCTCTTCCAGTTTTCACTTCCAAAGGCATGATTTTTCTTTTCGAATTGATATTCACTTCTGCCGTCACATCTATTCTTCCTTTTATACCTAATTTTGGTATGTAAACACTCTCCTCGATGTCTTGTATATTACAGATTTTCCCCTGAAAATTGTTCTTCAAGTCACCTATGCGTTGCTGCTTGTTGTCCTTGATATAATGCTGAATGAACTCGAAAATTCTTGGCGCATATTCCATCATGCGTTTCCGACAATCTGCGAGCGACAATTCTGATGCGTAGAGATAGTCTATCGTACTTTTTGATTGTAACATATCATCAAGCAATTTGATCACATCAGACAATGCGTAGATGTTTTCTCTTAGTGCCTTTTGTAGCCATTGATGAACCAAAGATCCGACAGTCATCACAGAATAATCAGCATTCAAACTTGGCAGTGATTCTATCTTTCTAAACTTGTCGGTCAACACCGCTCGCCTATTGCAAAATAAACCACTCGTTATTGTCGTGCCTGATATTAGCATATCAGGATTGGTGACGAGGAAACCATTGTTATTATCAATAATCCACTGCTGTGGGCCTTTCTTAGCCTGTATCATGACGATGTCATCAATTTTCACTTGCACATCTTTCCAAAATCCTGAACATGCAACAATATCAATATTTTCAGATTCTATGTGCTGTACTGTTAGGACAGTAATTTTTGGCTCATGTTTGATATCAATTATTTTACATCTTTGCAAAGTAGTGAAATTGATCTGTCCATGACATTCCTGATCGAAGAAACCATCAAATTCATCTCCATCTATCATGGAGAAGTCCTGGAAAGATTCTGTTTTTTTCAAATTATGTAGTTCATTTTCTTTACAAGAAGGCATTTCGGCAAAAGAAGACTTTAAGGCAGTAGTATTTAGATCTTGTGTCTCTTTAAGAACACGATCTTTATCTATGACTTTTGAAACAATTGTATTTCTAGCATTCTGTGATGTATTTAGCTTAGTTTTCACTTGATTATTTACTTTTTTATTAACTTTTTCAAATGGTGCTTTATCACAAGCTTTATTTTCTAAAAAACTATCATCTTCAAAATCTCTTGTTACAGATAATAATACTGAATCTTCATGCAATGTAACGTTGTTTTCTGTCGTTGCAACACAATGTTCCTTCAATACATTATTTGCATTACATATTCTCTTAATGCTTATACATGATTCTTCTTCAAATGTATCATCTTTTTCTTTTCTTTTCTTTGCAACCGAGACTTGAGATGAATTTGAATTTGATACAATCTCATCATTGCTTGCTTCAGACTTGAAAATTTTTGGAAAAAAGGATGATATTCTTGTCTGAGATTTTTCAATATTAATATGAGTAGATGTCTGTGAACAAAAATAAGCTTTAGTAATTTTATAATATAATTAATTTTTTAATACATCTTTCATATGAATATAATATATCCAAATCTTTTATTACATAATTGTACTAAAATTATTCCTAAAATTAAATCTATATTAGAATTTGAAAGTAAAAATAAATTACTATCTTATAATCTATTTATTGTACAAAAAAAAAACGAGAGATAATATTAATGATCACACATGTATTTTGAAAATTAATAACAACATAATATATAGACACACATGTAGTAAATATTTATATATACTAATTACCTTCTTCTGTGACAATTGACGTTTCTTCATGTTTACATGCAATATATATATTTAAAATAATCTTATATTGCATTACAGATCGTGTATGATTAATCTTATTTCAGAGTAATCTTATATTAAAGAGATAAAAATTACGAGGTAAGTATTATCTATTCCCGCGTAAACATCTCGCAAGAGTGTCGCCATTTTGACAGACACATGAATAACTGTAGATAGACGTGCTCGATCGGAAAATCGGACTTACCTTTCATAATCACAGAGAGAAGACTGAGAGATGTCATAGCCTGTTTTTAGGTGATCCCTGAAAGCGATACTCCCTCTATGGACATTGAAAACGTGGACATGAACTACAAAGCCAATGTCCATGAATGTTCTCAGAGGGTAATATATAATGTGTACAATTTCTGGTTTTGTTCCGTGCTATGTGCACGAAATGCCGGTAGCACCAGAGTATAACAATCATTATTTTGAAAATAATATATAAATATGATAAATAATAATTTTTATAAAAATAATTTTTATAAATTACTTACCTATATGTGTATGTATGTGTGCCCATACGTTGTCCAAATGATTTTAAATATAAGAATAGATTATATGAATATCGGCGTATGTTACCGCCGGCATAGCTCTCAGGTTCATGAAAGTACTGAAACCTCCTCACCTGGCAAATGCCTTCGTTAAGGCGGAGATACAGGGGAAAAAAAATTGAGGAGGAAAAATTTTTTTATTTATTTTTATTTTTTTTAATAGAGTTTTTAAACAGAGAATATAATACATATAAAAAATATATATTACATAATTATAATATATACAACGTAAATTATAATTAATTTGCAATTACATAAAAAACACATTACAAAATATTAAATTATGTAATATAAAAATAATTACATTACAAATACATATATTACAAAATTTAATGCAGAATATATAAAATACAATGCATTAGAAATATGTATTACAAAATATAATACAAATTTAATATAAACTATAATTTTAAACTTAATACAAAATAAAATTTATTACACGAAAGTGTCCAAAGTATACGTATAATATAAAATTTACTAAAAATTTTTACGTAGACCAGACAAGACTGATTAATGATGATTAATTACGCGATATATATTATTAATAATCGACATAGAATAATAGAATTTAATTAGTTTTATATAAATAACGTATAAACGTAAATAATCATGATCAAGAGTCATTAATAAAATTATTGATCGTTTCTTCGATTGTAAAAGAAAGTATTTGCATTACTGGCGCATTTTGTGTAGAGGAATCTTTATCAAAGGAAATATTCAAAATGAAAAGATAGAATAAACTTCGAAATCAACAATTAAGTTACTAAATAAATCGCGATTTAAAATTCGCGAGAAAACGCGACGAATAAATAAATCGACAATAATCGGAATATTCGATTGAGAATAAAATACATATCTTATTTCGCGCATGATTAGCTGAATAAGAAGAAATGAGCTCTATAAGTTTTAAAATATAATTAAAAATCGCGTTGTGGTCACGTTTAATAGAAAATAACGGAACGAATGATTTTCAAAGTCCCTTTAATAATCGATGTAATAGTGGAGTTTAATAAGATTTAAATAATGTAAAGAATCACGATTAAAACAGTCATTAATATAGTCATCGTCTTTTAAATTATAGAAGAAAATATTTGCACTACCAGCATTTTGCACGAACTATTAAAAACAATATTCAAAGACGTGAAAAGATAAACAAAGCTTTAATGTATAAGTCAACGATTAAATTATAAGATAAATCGCAATTTAAAATTCCCGAGAAAACGCGACGAATAAATATAATGATCGAAGCTCTCAATAGACACGAGCGCGATATAATTATTATCACGAAAGTATAAAAAATCAAAAATATTTCAACAATCATTTGAGGTCTGTAATGTTTGTGAATATACAATTCACCGACCGATTTACTTGCGAATTTTTAAGATAAATCGCGATTTAAAATTCGCGATAAAACGCAACGAATAAATAAATCGATAATATTCAAAATATTCAATTGCAGATACGCGAGTGACATACCGGTAATATCCGATAAAAAGAGGAACGATCTTAAAAATGGAGAATGATTAACATCTTGTTTCTACATCAGATTTCGCAAGATCAATCTGCGAAGAAAAGTTAAGTGATCCATTGAACGTCGGGAATTTCACTGTAGAAGGGAACGAATCCTGGATCTTCCGGACTATTCCCGATAGCAATGATTTCAGTATTAAATCAAAGACAAATATCCCTCGTTATTATTTTCAATTCGCGAAATCGATATTCACGTCAGAAAACATGTTCTTCCATTACTAAGAAATATATTTCTTTATTGAAAATTAAATGGATATAACCTTTATTATCGAAATGTGATTACGAACGATTATATTTATAAATAATAAAATACATGCATTATTGGAGTTTGTGTTAAATGTGCGAACACATAATTTGGGGTACCGTCGCGCGCGAGACGAATCGAACCCGATAACAGCAAGATTAAAAATTTCAATTCGAATAGTGTTCAAAATAAAATAAATGAAATAATTTTAAATATATAATTAATTCTAGAATAATTATCTAGATTCTTATTCTTGTAACGTTTAAATTAATAATATATTTTTCTTTTAATCAATATCTTACTGATATAGGGGTACCCATTCGATTCGTCTCTTTTTAAGTACTCGCACATTTTATGTAACATTCGTGTATAATTTCGCGTATATATAATATATTATATTAACAAAAATTATAAAAATATTTTGGATACGTTAATTTGTGCATGTATTTTAAATAATTTTTTCAAATTAATTAATAATTAATAAAATATATTCGTTCGTAATCATTTTTATCATAAAAATTAATAAAAATTAATTAAATTATGAAATTATTTAAAAAATTAAAATTTATACACAACGCTATATCCATATTTAATCTACTATTAAATCTTTCTGGCATTATATAGACAATAATGATACCAATCCTAATAATGAAGAACATTTTTTTAACGAAGAAAAGAAAAGATACATTTCTCTCATCTAAATATATATTATTTAAATTAATTCGACGTTAAAGAAGCGTATCGTCGTTGAATTACTACCGAAATCACTGCTTTCGGAAATTGCCAGGAAAACCTGGGATTAGTTCCAATCTTACAATAAAAATTCCCAATTTTTAACAGGGCACCGAACTAGACGTTGCGAATGGATCTCACAAGAACCGGAGAGAAATAATTCTCCATGATGAAAATCGTTTCGACTCCTCGGCGGTACGAGCCACGCAACTTTTATTAACGTTTATTTAACGGAAGGAACAACGATAACACTTTTATTAAAACGACAATCTCGTCTAAGAATGCGAAAAGAACGCGGGAAAAACACGATGATTTCGCAACCGTAATTAATTAATTTATTTATGAATATTTACCGATACGAAATTCGTAAGTATAAATATAACTGAAAAAACAAATTATTAAATTCATAATAATTAACTCGCGATTCTATAATATCGAAGGTAATCGTTAAATTTTGTGAAGCTAATATTTAATCGTTGACCTATCACATCGAATCTTCACACTCTTATTCGATAATTCTTTATATTTAATTAGCAATATTTAGGAATATTATCTGACGAGAGGGACAGCGATAAAAATCTTTTGTTAAAACGATAATTTTGTATAAGAACGTATTAAAAATTTTATATTTGATCGCATGATGTATATACTTAATATCTATACCTATACATTAGACGGCACTCCCGGTTTCGGTACGAGCGAAAATCCCATTTCACTTACAAGAACCAACTTCGAGTCAACCGGTCGGGATTGCAACGATACAACGAGCAAGGACTAAGCCCAAACCGGAAAGAAGACGAAACGATTGACGGAAATAGAGGAAAATGAAGTTCACCAACTCTTTTTCGCGCATAATTATCCTATCTCGTATCGAACCTGGACCCGCTAAGCACGATTTCAGGTGCTCCGCCCGGACATATTATGCCTCCCGCGGTTGCTATATGCTACACCAGGCTAGTAGACGGCAAAAGAAGAGGATACCCACATTTTTTAAATGCTTACATTCAGCAATTTAGAAAATGGGGAGGCAACCCCTTTTACCGAGCGAAAATCGTGCCTAGGGGAATCCACTCGACTCCTCGACAGTGTTAACACACGCAGTGCGTGTGGCTGTAGACGAGCAAAGAGAAGGGACCCATTGACGACCATTCCGAGCAATCGATCGAGTTCTAACTAATTCGGGCCGAATCACTTGACGAAGCACGAAGCAAGAGTGTAAGTTGCATAGCAATGTGTGCAAACTCGAAACATCCCAGTTAGTTGGCATCGGAAATAGATATTCGTGACAATAAGGAAATTGGGATTTTATACGAAAAGTCCAACGCGGAAGCGCGAAAACGGGACGACGCGAGAATACTACACGCGGAAATGCGGTAACGAAATGCCGCCGTCTGCGACACGTTGACGGCACCGACGATGGAAAGTCGATGACGCAATGTAACTCTTTTATTAAAACGACAATCTCATCTAAGAACGCCAAAAAGAACGCGATAGAACGTGGTGTTTTCGCAACCGTAATTTATTAATTTATTTATGAATATTTTCCGATACGAAATTCGTAAATATAACTGAAAAAACAAATTATTAAATTCATAATAATTAACTCGCGATCCTATAATATCGAAGGTGATCGTTACATTTTGTGAAGCTAATATTTAATCGTTGACTTATCACATCGAATCTTCACACTCTTATTCGATAATTCTTTATATTTAATTAGGAATATTTAGGAATATTATCTGACGAGAGGGACAGCGATAAAATTCTTTTGTTAAAACGGTAATCTTTTATAAGGACGCGAAAAGAATGCGAAAAGAACCCAGAAAGAACGCGAAAAGAACCCGAAAAGAACGCGAAAATAACGCGGAGAGAACGCGAAAAGAACGCAGAAAGAACGCGGAAAGAACACGGAAAGAACGCGGAAAGAACACGGAAATAACACGTTATTTTAATTCATAATTTAATAATTTATTTTAAGAATATTCAGTTCCGCGCGATATGGAATTCATAAATAGATAAATCTAACGGAAAGCATATCATTAAATTTATAATAATTGACTCGTGATTCTACATTTTATATAAAAATTTTCCGAATTTATTAATGACTCTTTGATATGAAAATATAAACAGTTATTCTTTTACGAATATTTCAAAAATATATACTATAGAAACAAATATGTTAATTTAACGAATTAATATTATACGTATACTTACGTATAATCATATATATACATATAATATATACGTATAATCATTATACGTATACTTTCGATAATTTTTCGTGTAATTTACATAAGAATGTATTCACGTAATTTACAATCGTAAATACAATTTCATGTAATATAATTATAGTTATAATTGTATTTTATACAACTATGTCAATAATTAAAAATATCAATATTAGATTATAATTAATATACAATTATAACTATTTACAATTTACAAAACACAATTTATTAATTACAAAGTACAATTTACAAAATATAATTTATGATGTTATCAATATCAAATAAATGTACTCGATTTATTCAAATGTTTAATAACATAAATAATTTGATATTGATAACATTAACATTTGGACTTAATATTATAGCTACATATTAATTTACACATTTATATGATATATTTTTAATTTTTAAAATCAAATATAACATGCTAAAATATATCTTGAACATTTATAATTATGCAATTTGTTTAATCTTCTTGAAAATAATTTTGATAATTTAAATTTCATTTTTAAAACATTTTTAAAAATAAATTCAATTTAATATTTTAAGAATAATTTTAAATTATTACAAAGAATTACAAAAGTACCCAAAATATACGTATAATATAAAATTTATTAAAAATTTCTACATAGTCCAAACAAGGCTGATTAGCGATGATGAATTACGCGATATTTATTATTAATAATCGACATACAATAATAGAATTTAAGAATAGAAATTAGTTTTATATAAATAACGCTTAAACATAAATAATCGTGATCAAAAGGGTCATTAATAAAATTATTGATAGTTTTCCGATTGTAAAAGAAAGTATTTGCATTACTGGCACATTTTATGTAAATTATTAATATTCAAAACGCGAAAAGATAGATCAAGCTTCGATGTAAATCAATGATTAAAGTATAAGATAAATAACAATTTAAAATTCACGAGAGAGCGATAACGAATAAATAAATCGATTATTAGGAATAGTTGATTACGATATGCATAATTTTTGTAATATGATCATCGAAACCGCTAATAGACAGCGCGCGACATAATTATTATCAAACAAATGCGAAGATATTTCAAGACATTTGAGATTTATAATATTTGTGAATATAGAATTTATTACAAATTTTTAGAAGATAAATCGTGATTTACAATTCGCGAGAAGACGCGACAAATAAATAAATCGACAATATTCGGAATATTTGATTGCGATATGTATAATTTTTATAATATAATCGGAGCCCCTAATAGACACGCGTGATATAATTAATAGAGAATAACGGGTTTAATAGAGAATAACGGAACGAATAATTTTATCAAAGTCTCTCTCTAATACTTTAACTATCTAACTATATCTCTAACTATCGATGGATTAGTAGAGTTTAATAAGATTTATATAATGATTTAAATAATCGCGATTTTAATCATTAATAAAATTATCGATCATCTTCTTAAATAGTAAAAAAAATATTTGCACTATTAGCGCAGACTATAAAAGACAATATTCAAAGACGTGGAAAGGTAGACAAAGTTTCGACGTATAAGTCAACGATTAAATTATAAGATAATATTAAGTTATAAGATAAATCGTGATTTACAATTCGCGAGAAGACGCGACAAATAAATAAATCGACAATATTCGGAATATTTGATTGCGATATGTACAATTTTAATAATATAATCGGAGCACCTAATAGACACGTGCGATATAATTACTATCACGCACAAGTGCAAAGATATTTCGACAGATATTTAAGGTCTGTAATATTTGCGAATTTATTTGCGATTAATACGCTATTTTATAGAAATATCGCGATTGAAAAATACATATTGAAAATACATACATCTCGCGCATGATTAGTTAAATGAAATAAAATAAATCTTAAGACTTTACAATTTTGAATATAGTTAACATATAATTAAAAAATCGCGTTGTTCGCCACGTTTAATAGAGAATAACGGAACAAATAATTTTATCAAAATCCCTCTCTAATAATTTAACTATCTAACTATATCTCTAACTATCGATGAATTAGTAGAGTTTAATAAGATTTATATAATGATTTAAATAATCGCGATTAATCATTAATAAAATTATCGGTCCTCTTCTTAAATAGTAAAAAAAAATATTTACACTACTAGCGAAGACTATAAAAGACAATATTCAAAGACGTGGAAAGATAGATAAAGTTTCGACGTATAAGTCAACGATTAAATTATAAGATAAATCGCGATTTAAAATTTCCGAGAAAATGCGAATAAATATAATAACGAATAAATATAATAATCGAAGCTCTCAATAGACACGAGCGCGATATAATTATTATCACGTTAGTATAAAAAATAAAAAATATTGCAACAATCATTTGAGGTCTGTAATGCTTGTGAATATACAATTCACCGACCGATTTACTTGTGAATTTTTATAAGATAAATCGCGATTTAAAATTCGCGATAAAACGCGACGAATAAATAAATCGATAATATTCAAAATATTCAATTGCAGATACGCGAGTGACATACCGGTAATATCCGATAAAAAGAGGAGCAATCTTAAAAATGGAGAACGATTAACATCTTGTTTCTACATCAGATTTCGCAAGATCAATCTGCGAAGAAAAGTTAAGTGATCCATTAAACGTCGGGAATTTCACTGTAGGAGGGAACGAATCCTGGATCTTCCGGACTATTTCCGATACCAATGATTTCAGTATTAAATCAAAGACAATTATCCCTCGTCATTATTTTCAATTCACGAAATTGATATTCACGTCAGAAAACATGTTCTTCCATTACTAAGAAATATATTTCTTTATTGAAAATTAAATGGATATAACCTTTGTTATTGAAATGTGATTACGAACGATTATATTTATAAATAATAAAATACATGCATTATTGGAGTTTGTGTTAAATGTGCGAACACATAATTTGGGGTACCGTCGCGCGCGAGACGAATCGAACCCGATAACAGCAAGATTTAAAAAATTTCAATTCGAATAGTGTTCAAAATAAAATAAATGAAATAATTTTAAATATATAATTAATTCTAGATTAATTATCTAGATTCTTATTCTTGTAACGTTTAAATTAATAATTTTTTTTTCTTTTAATCAATATCTTACTGATATAGGGGTACCCATTCGATTCGTCTCTAAATTTTTAAGTATTCGCACATTTTATGTAACATTCATGTATAATTTCGCGTATATATAATATATTATATTAACAAAAATTATAAAAATATTTTGGATACGTTAATTTGTGCATGTATTTTAAATAATTTTTTCAAATTAATTAATAATTAATAAAATATATTCGTAATAAAATATATAATCATTTTTATCATAAAAATTAATAAAAATTAATTAAATTATGAAATCATTTAAAAAATTAAAATTTATACACAACGCTATATCCATATTTAATCTACTATTAAATCTTTCTGGCATTATATAGACAATAATGATACCAATCCTAATAATGAAGAACATTTTTTTAACGAAGAAAAGAAAAGATACATTTCTCTCATTTAAATATATATTATTTAAATTAATTCGACGTTAAAGAAGCGTATCGTCGTTGAATTACTACCGAAATCATTGCTTTCGGAAATTGCCAGGAAAACCTGGGATTAGTTCCAATCTTACAATAAAAATTCCCAATTTTTAACAGGGCACCGAACTAGACGTTGCGAATGGATCTCACAAGAACCGGAGAGAAATAATTCTCCATGATGAAAATCGTTTCGACTCCTCGGCGGTACGAGCCACGCAACTTGTATTAACGTTTATTTAACGGAAGGAACAACGATAACACTTTTATTAAAACGACAATCTCGTCTAAGAATGCGAAAAGAACGCGGGAAAAACACGATGATTTCGCAACCGTAATTAATTAATTTATTTATGAATATTTACCGATACGAAATTCGTAAGTATAAATATAACTGAAAAAACAAATTATTAAATTCATAATAATTAACTCGCGATTCTATAATATCGAAGGTAATCGTTAAATTTTGTGAAGCTAATATTTAATCGTTGACCTATCACATCGAATCTTCACACTCTTATTCGATAATTCTTTATATTTAATTAGCAATATTTAGGAATATTATCTGACGAGAGGGACAGCGATAAAAATCTTTTGTTAAAACGATAATTTTGTATAAGAACGTATTAAAAATTTTATATTTGATCGCATGATGTATATACTTAATATCTATACCTATACATTAGACGGCACTCCCGGTTTCGGTACGAGCGAAAATCCCATTTCACTTACAAGAATCAACTTCGAGTCAACCGGTCGCGATTGCAACGATACAACGAGCAAGGACTAAGCCCAAACCGGAAAGAAGACGAAACGATTGACGGAAATAGAGGAAAATGAAGTTCACCAACTCTTTTTCGCGCATAATTATCCTATCTCGTATCGAACCTGGACCCGCTAAGCACGATTTCAGGTGCTCCGCCCGGACATATTATGCCTCCCGCGGTTGCTATATGCTACACCAGGCTAGTAGACGGCAAAAGAAGAGGATACCCACATTTTTTAAATGCTTACATTCAGCAATTTAGAAAATGGGGAGGCAACCCCTTTTACCGAGCGAAAATCGTGCCTAGGGGAATCCACTCGACTCCTCGACAGTGTTAACACACGCAGTGCGTGTGGCTGTAGACGAGCAAAGAGAAGGGACCCATTGACGACCATTCCGAGCAATCGATCGAGTTCTAACTAATTCGGGCCGAATCACTTGACGAAGCACGAAGCAAGAGTGTAAGTTGCATAGCAATGTGTGCAAACTCGAAACATCCCAGTTAGTTGGCATCGGAAGTAGATACTCGTGACAATAAGGAAATTGGGATTTTATACGAAAAGTCCAACGCGGAAGCGCGAAAACGCGACGACGCGAGAATACTACAACGCGGAAATGCGGTAACGAAATGCCGCCGTCCGCGACACCTTGAGGGCACCGACGATGGAAAGTCGATGACGCAATGTAACTCTTTTATTAAAACGACAATCTCGTCTAAGAACGCCAAAAAGAACGCGGGAAAAACATGGTGTTTTCGCAACCGTAATTTATTAATTTATTTATGAATATTTTCCGATACGAAATTCGTAAATATAACTGAAAAAACAAATTATTAAATTCATAATAATTAACTCGCGATTCTATAATATCGAAGGTGATTGTTAAATTTTGTGAAGTTATTATTTAATCGTTGACTTATTATATCGAACACACTTCACACTTTTATTCGATATTTCTTTATATTTAATTAGCAATATTTAGGAATATTATCTGACGAGAGGGACAGCGATAAAATTCTTTTGTTAAAACGGTAATCTCTTATAAGGACGCGAAAAGAACGTGAAAATAACGCGGAAAGAATGCGAAAAGAATGCGGAAAGAACGCGGAAAGAACACGGAAAGAACACGGAAAGAACACGGAAAGAACACGGTATTTTCGCAATCATAATTTAATAATTTATTTTAAGAATATTTAGCTCCGCGCGATATGGAATTCATAAATAGATAAATCTAACGGAAAGCATATCATAAAATTTATAATAATTGACTCGCGATTCTATAACAAAGGCGTTCTAGTTACGCCGTAATAGTTACGGCGAGCGGCTACCTTAAAAACCCCTCACACCGGGCGTCAAATTTTATAACGCTTATATTTAATCATTAATTTAGCATCGAATTTTTACATTTTATATAAAAATTTTCCGAATTTATTAATGACTCTTTGATATGAAAATATAATTAGTTACTCTTTTATGAATATTTAAAGAATATATACTATAAAAATAAATATGTTAATTTGATGAATTACTATTATATAATCATTATACGTATACTTTGGATAATTTTTCGTGTAATTTATATAAGAATGTATTTACGCAATTTACAATCTTCTTAAACATTAATAATTTTGCAATTTCTTTTAGTATTCCTGAAAATAATTTTAATAATTTAAATTAATAATTTAAATATTTTCATTTTTTTAGCTTTTTTAAAAATAAATTCAATTTAATTTTTTAAACTGAAATAAAGCCAAATTACAAATTTCTCTATATTATATTAGACTGCTAACACGGCCATATCTCATATGATAAAATGTAAAACAAAGGCAACCATTTATAACTGGACAGAATTTATACCGGGTATCACAGAATTTAACATAACATAACTATCGCTCTCGAAAGATGCAATTGTAATTTATATGAGTATCGATTGTATATTTATTTTAATAATTGCTGGTTATTGCTTATATTTATTTAAATACTATATTTTAATATTTTGTAACTACTTATGTTCAATTTAATCACTATCTCGTAGAAGTTTATATTTATTTTAATAAATGCCGGCAAAAATTGACAGTACGACATAATATGTATATTAATCTAATCTGTATATGTATATCCTGCCCAAATGTAAATGGTTATCCTGGCTTCAGCTGTTAGCAGCCTGGTATAATATATAAAATTCTTATAATATAAAAGTCTCTGTGCAGATTATCAATAAAAATTGATTGATATTATAATAATATATGTAATTAATAAATTTTTATAGTAATGCATAATTTATAATAAAATATAAAATTAATGTGTATAACATTTATCATATTACATTTATCACATTACAAGTTATTTCATTAATTAATCATTTGGCTTTACATTAAGTTTAAAAACAATATCTACAACAAATGTTGTAATGGATGAGCTAATAAGAAATTAGAGTAAGATAAGTGAATAAGATAAATGCGCGTTATAAGCGAATAAATTAGCATTAGATGTAATTGATACAATTTTTTGTGTTCTTTATTTTTAATAAATTAGGTAAAATCTATACAAAAATAATCTTTTCTCTATCTTTTTTCTTTATAATTAAAATGCTGCAATATATTTTCGCAATGGATGCAATATATTTCGAACGAATTTGTTAAAAGTTATTTAATTTAATCTATTCTAGCTCATCCATTTTAAGGCGGATTTATCTACAATCTCTATGAATCCGTCACTTTAAAATTAAATAAAAGTTTTTATTACTTACCGGAGCATTGATGTGCCACAGCGGTGTTGTCATTATCGAAGCTACGTTGTCTGTAACATACAAATATAAAATTCATTTATAACAAAGCTCAAAATACAATCAATATTTAAAAAAATTATTATTGTGCGGAATTTCATATCCGGTGTGTAAAATAATAAGCAGATATAAACACGTGGGAAGATTTTATAAATTTTAAAATTACTTTTTAAATAGAAATTTTTATATATGATTTTTATAAAAATCTTTCTCTCTAATTTTCTCTTTAATTCCTTTAAATTATAAGAACGAATTATTGTGCGTACGATTTATAACAATTGATACACAAATAATAAATATTCACCATCAGGTTGCTTCGCCGATGCAAGATGCCTCTCCCAGGCCTCCTCCTCCTCTCACAGTAGTTTGTTGGTCTGTAACATACAAAGAAGATTCAAATTGTAGTCACGGTCAAAAAATTATTATTATATGCATTTAATTTTATATCCGACGCACATAAATAATAAGCAGATAAACAATTTTATAAATTTTGAAAAAAATTCTACTAATAAGTAATAATTTAATAATTCTATTAAAAGCTATTCGAACGTAGAAACTTTTAAATTACAGTTTTTATATAAAAATTTCTCTCTTTTTCTCTTGTTTAAGTCATGTATATAAAAAATCAAATTACGCGATTAATTACTTAATTTAAATCGCGCGTACGCAATTAATAAATAATTATATATAAGCGATAATTTATTTACCATAGAGTTGCTTCACAGGTGCCTGATGCCTCTCCCAGGCCTCCTCCTCCTCTCATGTTGTTGACGCGCGATACTTTCAATGGCATTCCCGCACTCACGAGCGACATTTTTATATCGCTATTTTCGCTATTTTACGCGCGATACTTAACGATTTCCGCACTATTTCGATGCAATTAAAAATTTTATATTTGATCGCGCGATGTATATACTTAATATGTATACCTATACATTAGACGGCACTTCCGGTTTCGGTACGAGCGAAAATCCCATTTCACTTACGAGAATCAACTTCGAGCCAACCGGTCGGGATTGCAACGATACAACGAGCAAGGACTAAGCCCAAACCAGAAAGAAGATGAAACGATTGACGGAAATAGAGGAAAATGAAGTTCACCAACTCTTTTTCGCGCATAATTATCCTATCTCGTATCGAACCTGGACCCGCTAAGCACGATTTCAGGTGCTCCGCCCGGACATATTATGCCTCCCGCGGTTGCTATATGCTACACCAGGCTAGTAGACGGCAAAAGAAGAGGATACCCACATTTTTTAAATGCTTACATTCAGCAATTTAGAAAATGGGGAGGCAACCCCTTTTACCGAGCGAAAATCGTGCCTAGGGGAATCCACTCGACTCCTCGACAGGGTTAACACACGCAGTGCGTGTGGCTGTAGACGAGCAAAGAGAAGGGACCCATTGACGACCATTCCGAGCAATCGATCGAGTTCTAACTAATTCGGGCCGAATCACTTGACGAAGCACGAAGCAAGAGTGTACGTTACATAGCAATGTGTGCAAACTCGAAACATCCCAGTTAGTTGGCATCGGAAGTAGAGACTCGTGACAATAAATGAAATTGGGATTTTATATGAAAAGTCCAAAAGTTCCGCGAAAACGCGATGACGCGAGAATACTACAACGCGAAAACGCGGTAACGAAGCGCTTGCCGTCCGCGGCACGTTGACGGCACCGACGACGCGAAAGGGTACTTAGCTTCCCATTCAGGCACCTTAAGATTTATCATAAATAGAAAAATTTAAGATAAACCTCAAGGCACCATCCAAGTACTAAGCCCTCCCACCGCGAAAAGGTGTACCCCATGGGAGGGTTATATTATATATAATTTTATATATAATATAATACATAATTTGAAATTTATTTTGTAATATAGTACATAAATTTAAATTCGCAAATATAAACGATAAATAAGTATATAAAGGATAAGAGAACATCTATTATACAATGCAATGTTCAAAATAATTGATTTTAAATTTAATTATTGCGCGCAATTAATTTTTACATTTTTACTTTTAAATAGATATATTTTAATATTATAAACTGCGTAATTACAAAATAATTTATATTTCTTAGATATAAACTTTTAAAAATATGATAAATAAAAAAATTTGTATTTTTTTATATGTGAAATATTTAAATAAATATATTAATTTGAAATGTTTTATAAAACAAAAGTATCTGAAAATATTAATTAATAAAAAATTTTATAAATATTTTAATTATTTTAAAATAAAATGGAATATTTTTTATAAGTATATGTATTATATATGTTACAATTTAAAATCACTATTAAATCACAATCAAAGAAATAAAACGAAACGAGAAATATGTATATTTTGAATATATATATTATTGATAAATAATTTATATATTGTTGCGTCCGCGGAACGCGGTATATATCGAACGCGATATATATCAAACGCGCGCGACACAATCGGCATACGCTGACGCTCGTGCACTCGTAAATAATAACGCGATTTAAGGTGCACAAGAATTTTAATAAATCGCGAGTAACATACAAGAATTCAGAATAATCGTAAAACGGATCACAAATAGACGCGCGTCCGCACAACTTGACAGCTGGGCTTAGACTCTCTGACAGTTGTTGTTTATAACAATATCTTGACAACGCGCGCGAAAACGATCTTCTTCGAAAGAATTCAACGGGTGACGAATACATTCAGCGGGATGGGACGCGGGGACGCAACAATATAATAAATAATAAATGTGATAATTAATTTATATTAATGACTTACATCATATCTTATTGATCCATCCACTTCCAAAACCTCCTTTTTTCTTTTGCTTCCTTCGCTCTTTTCTGGTGGCACTTTAATCCTCGTTGTACTTACACTTATTCACGAAAAGTTCCTCGTTGCACTTGCAATTGTGTTTAGAGAAAGAATTTGATAATATATGAAACGTCTCACATCACTACTTCACTGCTCAAGAGCCACTGAGCGAATGATCGTAAGTCAAGAACATTACCGCGGTACTGTTTATATCGCCAGGCTCGACTATGTAAAGAAAGAATTTGATAATATATGAAACGTCACTACTTTATTGCTCAAAGTTACTGTGCGAATGATCGTAAGTCAGAAACATTACCGCGGTACTGTTTATATCGCCAGGATCGACTATGTAAAGAAAGAATTTGATAATATATGAAACGTCACTTTATTGCTCAAGGTACTGTGCGAATGACCGTAAATCAAAAACATTACCGCGGTACTGTTTATATCGCCAAGGACGACTTATACTACGTTATTGTTATAATTCGTCGTTGAAATCTTCTATAAGTTATTGCCGATTAAGAAAATTTAAAGCATTGGTTGAAATTTATTTAATTCTAATAGATATCGTTAAGGAAATTATTATAATAAGCATTAATAATCGAAAGATCATAACAAAATTAATTCTTTTATCCCCTTTTATGTATCCCCTGTTTCAATTTTTATTCGCAGTAATTAATGATTGCGATGCGATAAAGATTTATCGTTGCGATACAGTTTGATGTCGTTTATTATAAGTTAATTAATTTTTAATTATTAATAATTATTTCAAATCATGTTTCGATACTAATCGTAATCGTGTTTAGAAAAATATTCGACAATATGAAAGCAAATATGAAGCAAAATATGTAGTATAATTATAATATAATTTATAAATTAATGATGCTATCAACATCAAATAAATATATATTCGAATTTATTCAAATATTTTCAATAATACGGATAATTTGATGTTGCATGAGAGCATTATAACACACACGCTTGGACTTACAATAATATTATATATATGGAAAGAAAGAGAAAGGAAAGTTCGGAGAGTAAGATAATTTTTCGAAAAATGAAGATATTGCAAGATATATTTTCCATTTTTCGACTAACTTTTATTCAAGATTTATTCTCTATTGTGAGTGTTATAAATAACTTTTACACATAGTTTTGTTATAATTTTCATAATAACTTGATATACATAATAAATTGTTATATAGAATATATACATAGAATATTTTATTATATTACACGAAAATATCAGAGATGCGTACAATGTAAAATTTATTAGAAATTTTTAGATTGGCGTATATAGCTGATATAATCTATCGCAATCAAAAGAATCACTAATAAATTCGATTATGTCTTTCAATTAAGAAAGAGTACCCGGAATTTTAATGTATTTTGTAAGGTTTTCTAAAAGAAATATTATCGCGAAAATATAAACTAAGTTTCGATGTTACCCAATGATTAAATGAGAAAAAAAAATCGCGATTTAAATTTCACGAATATACATGACAAATAAATAAATTGACAGTAATAGTAATATTTAATTACAATTCGTGTAATTTTTATAATAATCGCAACACAACGTGCGCATACGCAATATAATTATTATCGTTTTATATGATATATCGTTTTATTATAATAAAAAAGTATCAAGTAATTAATTTTTCTGTTGCATTTAACAGTTAACACTTAGCAATAAAACGATAATTTATTTTATTGTGATTTTTATAAGAATAATTATTTCTTTAACGATACTTAAAGATTAAGTGTATTTTATTCGATGTTTTATCATTCAACTTTTTAACAATCTAAATATAATTCAAATTATTATTAATTTTAATTCTTGTCACACACTTCTATTTTTAAATCAATATGTCAAAAATCAAATTCAAATATAATCAATTAATATTCTTATAGATCTATTCTTTATAAAACTCAAAATAATTTATTTTGTAAAACTAATTATTACGCGCAATCAATTTTTTTATCTTTTAAGAGAGATTTATCTCTGATATTAATACTTTAAATGTAAAACTAGCAAAAAAATGTTTCTTTATTATAAATTTTTGAAAAATATAATTATATTATAAAGAGAGTATGTTAATTTTCATATATGAAATATTTAAATAATTATATTATTTTAAAAATATTTTATAAAATATTAAAATATTTATATATAAAAATATTAATTAATAACAAAAATATTATAAATGCTTTATTATAGATACTTTAAATGTGTTAAAATAAAACCTGGAATATTTTATACATGCATTATATTACGTGATTTTTAGAGCGAATTATATATACCATTAAGAAAATGAAAAAATAATAAGCAATATGCCTATTTTCAAATTAATATATATTGTTGCGTCCGCGGAACGATATGTATCGAACGCGCGCGACACAATTGATCGGCACACGCTCGCATTCGCGCACTCGAAAATAATAATACGGTTCTTTGAAACACAAGAACCACGAAACATAGAACTACGAGAAACATACAAGAAATCAGATAATTCAAGAACTCAGATAATTCGTAAAACGAAACACAGATTTTAATGCGCGACCGCTCAGCTTGACAGCTGGGCTCAGCTGACCGTCGTTGATGTTAAACAACCTCTTAACAACGCGCGCGGAGACGATCTTCTTCCATCGACGTACTTCCCGACAGAATAACGGATGGCGTATACATCCGCAGGAACGAGACGCGGGGACGCAACAATATAAATAATAAATAATTTTTATAAATTACTCACCGCATATCTCTCTGGCTGCTTCAGGCTCTCTCACTGTTCTCTGGCTGTCCGATACTTTTCCAGATATCCTTCTCTTTTCTTCATCCTTTGCTTGCACCTTCACAGCACTCATGTTCACTCGCGAACAAACAATTAATTATATTTAGTCATATGTAGAAACGATTGCGAGACACTTTGCACGGCACTGCCGATCACGGAATAATTACGAGAGACGCACTTTAATATATTGTATAAGGGATAGAGAAGTATGATTCGCTCGACGTTTTTATGAAATCAAATTAAATACTAATTCATTACAAATGTTGTTTTCATTATTGATATATATATGCAATATATGTATATTAATACGAATTATAGAATCGAAAGTTTAATAAAATTGAAAGTCATGATACAATAATTGTTTAATTAATAATTAATTTAAGAATATACGACGTATTTCGCACTACGATCTTTACTGCTCGAGTGTTGCCGTGTGAATGGTACCAAGACCGTATGACTAGCGCGCTATTGTTTACATCGTTAAGGCCGAATACCGTGTTATTGTCTGTTCGTCATATCGAAATATATTGTATTATATTATATTATATTTTATATTATAATATAATATAATATATATATGTTAAAGTACGTAAAATATTTCGATGACGAACAGACAATAATACCGACCTTGGCGTAAACAATACATATATTTTATATTATATTATATTATATTATATTATATTATATTATATTTTACGTATTTTGATACAGCAAATAATTTGTCGATATTGATCGCGTTCGCGTCTAGAAAAGGATTTAACAGAGCGCCTTGTACTACTACTTTACTCTTTGAGTGTCGTCGTGCGAATAATAATAGAGCCGAGAAAATTAGTCCGAAAGATCGTGTTATTATTATTTTTTTATCGAAACATTTTTCAAGACTATGGCATATAAACATTAGCGCGCTATTGTTTATATGCCGTCAAGGTCGGTGTTATTGTCTTGTTCGTCATCGAAATATTTTACGTACTTTAACATACACACACACACACACACACACACACACACACACACACACACACACACACACACACACACACACACACACACACACACACACACACACACACACACACACACACACACACACACACACACACACACACACACACACACATGTAAATATATATACATATACATATGGAATATATTAAAGTATATAGAAGTACTTTAGATTATATAGATTTTTTAATTATATGATTATTTATTAAAAGATTGTATGATGTATCATGGAGCCTTACATTATATTAATTGTTTAGATCCACGATTCAATTATTTTACTGTGCGTCCTTATAATCCGAATTATATTTCAATGATTGAAAAATAAAACAATAAAACGTCGCAGACATATTATATTCGACTCTATAAATATCTATAAATATTAAAGAAATAATTTCTGCTCGTAAAAATCGATTTCATATCGAAATAATAATTTATTATTTTAGATTTCTGTTACTATATATATATGATTCTTATTATAATTAATTAAATGAATAAATTACGAAATATGCGATTCGAGAATTTTCGTCGCGGTATGTATATAGATATTAATTATGTGTTATTTATAAAAGTTAATTAATTATATTGTTATAATAAATAATTTTCCGATGTTAATCGCGATCGTATCTAGAAAAGAAATTTAACGCCGTATCACTATATTACTCGTTAGAAAATATTAGACAATAACATATGAAATTATATAAATCGTTTCACAATCGACATGCAGATATTACAATGCTATCTGTATCTTATTTATATAATTTCGTATATTATTGTCTAATATTTTCTCTAATGTGTTATATTAATTATTTTGTTTCAATTTTTAATCACGGTAATAAATGATTGCGATTCGATAAAGATTTATAGTTGCGATACAGTTTCATGTCGTGAATTAATTTTTAATTAATTAATTTATATTAATATTTAAAGCAAATTATATGTTTCGATACTAATCGTAATCGTGTTTAGTAAAAAAATTACAATACAATACGAAACGTTTCTCACCACTACCTTATTACTCGAGAGTCACCGTGCGAATGATGACAAAGCCGAAACATAGCGCGCTACTGTTTATATTTTATATTGCCAAAGTCGAACACCGTGTTATCAATAATTCGTTGCCAAAATATTTTATATATTATAAAATGTACATTAACGCAGAATTAAATTAATGAAGTATTTTAATTTATTGATTAAAATTGATTATTTATTAAACAATTTATCCTTACATTATGCTAATTATTTGCATCTATAATTCGATTGATTTACTTCGTGTTCTCTCACAATCCAAATTACATTTAGATTGTCAAGTAGAACGATAAAGTAACACGGATGAAATATATTTGTGACTCTAAATATTATAATAATAATTATTATCCGTACACTGAGAAAAATCGTTTGATTGTACCAACAAGACGCATATGATTGAAGGCATTTTGGTTAAATCAAACAAGAATTTCTAGTTATCATGATAAGATTCGATTTTTTATAACTAGAACGTTTAATAGATTTTACTATAAGGATTTTGTTAGTATTTTCTGGTTGGATCTATAAGATTTCTTGTTACATTAACTTCTTTGCTTGCCGCTAGGCGGCGAGCCACTCTTAACTTAACTCGTATTCAATATTTGCCATGAAATGTACACTGAGTAACAAAATTAGCGCAACAAAAATTTTTATCAAAATTTCACTCAATTTTAAATAATCATAACTCCGCGAAAAATGGTCGTATCAGAAAAATTTTGTTTTTATTTTAAAGTTTGAAGTCTCTACTTTAAAGAGAATTTGTCATATTTTGACTTTCTCCTTTCCTCCCTCCCGCCATCTCCTTAAAAGTGAGGTCATATTTTATTTTAAAAAGTTTGCATATTTTGACGCGCTCCACGGGGTGCAATGAATTTTTTTCGCAAACGTTATAAAAATTACCGTAGAATATAAACTTTTCCGCACAAATTAAAAAAAAGTTGAAGTCTGTACGATTTTTTTGGCGGAGTTATGAATGTTGACATGTCAAAGTTACCCATGCATTTTAGTTTGTTTATGCCTGTTACCGCCAGCATTAGCGTTACCCGATGCACACCACGAGGAGGTTGCTGGTCGGATTTTGTGCATCGTATGTGTGTGTGTGTGTGTGTGTGTGTGTGTTGGACGGAAGAAATGAGACATATTGCACGGAAGAAATGTGTATGTTATTGCATTTAATAATGTGTATTCCCGCCTCGTCTTTGAATAACTTCCTGAAAACGTTCGTGCATATTGATGCAGGATCTTATTGCATCTTGAGGAATTTCGTGCCATATGCATTGTAGTGTTAACTCCAGTTGTTGAAGAGTAGTTGGCGGTCTCTCGAAACACACACACACACACGATGCACAAAATCCGACCAGCAACCTCCTCGTGGTGTGCATCGGGTAACGCTAATGCTGGCGGTAACAGGCATAAACAGACTAAAATGTATGGGTAACTTTGACATGTCAACATTCATAACTCCGCCAAAAAAAATCGTACAGACTTCAATTTGTTTTTAATTTGTGCGGAAAAGTTTATATTCTATGGTAATTTTTATAACGTTTGCGAGAAAAATTCATTGCACCCCGTGGAGCGCGTCAAAATATGCAAACTTTTAAAAATAAAACATGACCTCACTTTTAAGGAGATGGCGGGAGGGAGGAAAGGAGGAAGTCAAAATATGACAAATTCTTTTTAAAGTAGAGACTTCAAACTTTAAAATAAAAAAAAAATTTTTCTGATACGACCATTTTTCGCGGAGTTATGATTATTTAAAATTGAGTGAAATTTTGATAAAAATTTTTGTTGCGCTAATTTTGTTGCTCAGTGTATATTGATACTGCTATCTTTGGTACTGTTCGATAATTTATTTACATTTATTCTTCTAACAACAACAATCGCTGAAAATAAGACCTTGAGACCTTAAGACCTTGAGACTTTAAGATTCGAGAGAAAGAGAGAGAGAGAGAGAGGGGGGGGGGGAAGGAAGGGAGAGAGATAGAGGGAGTATTTTTAAGATTTAACGAACATTATATTATGCTTACAGCATAATTATAATATGTTATATTTTATAGAATAATTTCCATTATCTATACACGTATATTCTGTGTGTTTCTCGATTTGATCAAAAGTTCAATTTATCAAATTTATATTCTTCTTATATTCATAATCTACATTCTCTCCGCTTCCATTTCTATTTAAATGCAATCTTTTTTCAAATCATCTTCAAATTACACAACAACTTGAACAATTTTTCATAACGTAATATTCAGCTGATATCAAATTTCAAAATTATTAATATATGCATTAAAATATGTATACACGAAGTTTTTTCAAGCATCGATTATTGAATTGCGAGAAGCACAATTCTAGCTATATTTCAAAGTAAACTTCGTCTGAGTTTTTCAAATATGATATATCATAATTATCACAAGAATTTTCAAGATTTATTTATTATATTGTATTGCATCTCCTTGACTATAAAGTAGAATTTCACTTGAATTTTTTCAATAGAAATATTATTATAACAGATTAAATTAGATTAAACTGTATATTAAGGTATACAATTCTACGTATACGTAGGTATATGATTATTACATTTTAATTAAGGCATACCATTCTATATAGCCTTAGACATTCAAATTATACATATAAATGTATATAATTTCGTAGCAACAAAAAATAAAATATATAAAACTTACATATTATAAATATTACATAATATTATAAATTATAATATTATAAAATCTCTCTCGACTTATAAATATTAATTACTAGCTCTAATGTATTGATTTATTAATTTACAAATAATTTTTAATCGTGCTCCTGATGTTTATTTTTTTATTTTATGTTATTTCGAATGTTCAATTTCAATGTTTAATTTTTGAATAAATTTTTGAATTTAAATGTTAAGCGGACATAATTAGCTTCTTATTAATTTAAGCAGAAATCGCATATTAAAGACGATTATATAAAAAATCAATAGCATTATTAATAAGATAGTCATTAATATTCTCATAATTGGACTGCTTAAAATTCAACTTCCATTTGTAAACTGGGGTAAGGGAAATAATTAGACTGATATCGAGAGATATTCAAATTACCCAATATGTGTGCAATAATAATCGTAATACATAAAGTCCCTAGTACTGAAGATCCTGAGATATTATAAAAAAAGATCTAATGTATAATTGTTTACATTAACAATGTTATTATACCGATAGAAATTAAAATAATGCAAGTTCATATTTGCCTGTTCATTTTCATATGATAGTAACTACAAGTATTACAAATAATTATAATTATTATGCCAATACGTGTAAAGCAAGTTGTAATTTCCGATTATTAATTTATCAGCATTAACTCACATTGTCATCATTTCTTCAACACAGAGGCAATGTGAATCATAAACAGAAGAATCCGAGTTTAAGAGGCAAGAGTCAATAACATGTGTTTATGATTTAGTCGTAAGTAGACAAAAAGATGTTAGCGCATGTTACAGTTACATTTAAAGTACTAAAAAATAAATTGTTATGAATTGTTATAATTTGCTATTAATACGCCACTTCCGTGTAAATAATCGTTATTTATAATATCTCTATCCAAACGGAATACATTGTATTTATCGAAACTAAACTCCACATCTACAATCTTATTGTTTACTTCAACTAAATAAATCGTCAAGCAATTTCGAGATCAAGGATAAATTATGGCGCTACTCGTTATAATTTAAATATTTAAACATGTTCACATTCTGATAATACACTACAGGAAAGCGAGTCAGTTTTTTTGGTCTCATAATTGACCTCAACAATCTTAGGCACATCGTTTTTGTAACAAATAGTCTTGTTTGTGTCACCAAAAAATTTCCACGCGTATCTTTGTAATAGAGTCCTTACGCGTGATTTTGTAATGATAATGCAACATAGGATTTAGGATATTCGTGACACGATGCTTGACCGTGTTTGCTATATTTTTAGTAACGTCTTGCAATACGTCATTCTTCTTAACCTTCGATGGTTTTATAAATATTTTATTGTGGATTAGAATATTATATTGCAATTTAAAGGGGCTAATTTAAAGACATACTTGTTATTTTTCTTTTGTATGTTATTTTCATACAACTGTAGAAAAAAAGAGAAGCTTATCGCTTATAGGACAGAAATAGCTACTTGTCTAAACATTAAACAATTTTTATTAAAAAAATTAAAAATTAGTTTGTGTTATATTAGAATCTTTATAAAGTAAAGGAGGAGGAAAAAGACCTTTTTTTCTCTCTCTTATGCACGTACTTTGCAATATAATAAAATAATAAAATACAAGTTTCTCATTGCACTCAAAAATTCCTATAGTCATATATCAAAAGCTATTTAAGAACTGGCAGAAAAAGAGGAAATCTGTTGATGATAGTGTAGTCATATTAAAGGCAAAAGAGATGAAGTGTTCCATTTCGAAAAAAAACTAGAAGAACAATATGTTTCAAAGTGGACTGTATATTTAGAATTCTATCCACTATAATATGTATAAAAATCAAAGTAATTGATGGTATTATCTTTTCGCAAGTTTTAGCAAGTTATGTGCAATTATAAAATATAGAAAAAAGATGAGTGAAATCAAAACTTGTATACTTAAATTAACGCGTCCATTATTTCGTATATACACAACAATCTATAATCTTCTTAGAAAAATTTAATAATCTTTCAATAATAAAAATTAAAATTTCAATAATATTATAGTCTTATTTCAATTGTAATTGTCATCTCAAGAATATATAATTATTTAATTCTACTTTAAGTAAATTATAATTTTTGATGTAAAAGAGTTATTTTCTATCTGAAATTGACTCCTTTCCACTCAAGAAAATTAAATCTTAAATCATAAGAATATACTTTTCTTGATTGAATTATATAAAATGATTTCATTGCAGCAAATTTTCTTTGATTAACGTATAATATAAGTTTATTTCAAGATTTCCGTGTTAAAACTAAAGATATTTTTAAAACAAGAATGTCCTTTCTTTCTATGTAGAGTTCTGTGTTTAGCTAAATATTAATAATCTTTTCAAATATTGTTAAAGATTGTATGAAATATTTAAAAGATGTAAACGGAGATGATATCTACTAATGAATATCTACATCTACTAATAAATTTATTTTCAGATCATTATTTGAAGGAATTTCATGCATTTAATAGGAAGATTCATCGTATGTATTATATTGGTTTAACATATTATAATTTCCCATCCAATATATTTTAATTAGTTTATACTTTGCCAAAAATTTTTGTCACAAAATTTATAATAACAATATAATTATTATTAACTTTTTCAGCATTCAACTATGATCTTCTTAGACCTTTTTAGGATTCAACACATTTCTATTTAAATGCAATCTCTTTTCAAATCATCTTCAAATCACACATGAACCATTTTTTTAAATTTAATATTCAGCTAATATAAAATTTCAAAATTATTAATATATACACGAAGTTTTTTTCAAGCATCGATTATTGAAACAATTGCGAGAAACAATTCTAGCGTATTTCAAAGTAAACTTCGTCTGAGTTTTCCAAATATAATATTATAATTATCACAAGAATATATTATAAAGATCTATTTATTGAAGTGTATCGCATCTCCTTGGCCATAAAGCCGGATTTTAACTGAATTATTTAACACATATATGATTGTAACAGATTAAATTAGACTGTACATTAAGGCTACGTATATCATTGTACATAGGCTTAGACACAAATTATGCATATAAATGTACATAATTTTGTTGCAACAAAAATAAAATATATAAAACTATATTACATAATATTTTATAAATTTTAATATTAATAAAACAAAAATCTCCCGATTTATAAATATTAATTACTAGATTTAATGTATTGATTTATTAACTTGCAAATCATTTTTAATCTTGTTCCTGATACTTACTGTTTCTTATTTTTATGTTTGCAGATTTATTATACATTCTCTCTCATTAAAAAAAATGATAAATTTAATTCTATAAATGAAAACAAATAGCGAAAAACTAATACATTTATTTATTTTCACATACACATACTAGCATTTGATAAAAACATATCTGCATTATGTAATACAAATAGAAATACTTTTAAGATATGTCTACTGAATAATTACGTGACTATAAAAATTGACTATAAAAATAAAAGAATGAGCGATTTATTTTTTTACTATGTTACATTTATCGTAATTGCATTAAGAAAACATTACATCATCAATACATATTAATATACATATTAATATACATATTAATATACATATTAATATAAAAAACGTTTTTTAATATTTTATTAGTATAGATTTAATTAATAAAAGGAATAATAATATGTAGAAGCGCAAAATCTATATTTATAAAATTTATATAAAAGGTTTACATAAAAGATTTCTTTTTGTGTCCATCATCAAAGAAATTTTATAAATCATTTTTGTATGAGATGATTTGCATTAATATTTTAAAGAATATAAAATTAGCACAATTTCCCCTTATTAATATTAATAACTTTATAATTTATATTACATATAATATTATATATTATTATATCTTTATAACATATTAATATAATATATATATAAGTATATAATGTAATATTATTTATTATATTATATAATATATTTTATAATATAATATTATATAATATAATATAACATTTTATAATATAACATTATATCTTTGTAATATATATTATATACATTGTTTATGAGCTATATTATTATGTTTATATGTATTATAATTTTTAATTAATTGTGATATAATCAATTTATCCATGAAAAAGAAGAAATTTTGTCAATTAAATTTACATGTGTTATACGTATTTTCCATAATATAATGTTCTTAATGTATCGTTAAAAATGTAAAATATCTTATAAGAGAAGTTTTTCTATACCTTTCCTTATGTTTTTCTTTATATATCCTTTAAATAACAGCATTACAGCTTACAAACATGCAGAATAATGAAATTTTCACTCGTCTTACTTTTTTAAACATTATAATAATCGCATTATAATTTATAAATATACCAGAAAATTAAATTTTAATCACTCTTCAATATTGTACTCTTCAATATTGATAACAGTAGATGGTCTCATCAATTTCCATTCATAAGTGCTTTTGTACCATTGACGATAAAGTTCATATATTCTGTAAATAAATAAGAAGTAAAAAAAAGCAATTTATATCTCCATATTATATTTATTATATAATATATGCTGTTATATATTTTTATTATGATGTTTTAGTATTTTTACAATTATATAATTTAAATAAGAATAGTTTCCGTTTAATGAATAAAATTGCTATACCATGGCATACAAAGTATCTCGATCATCCTTAGTCTAAAAAGATTCTTTTTTAATTTAGATTTCATATAAATTTGTTTTAGTAAAAGTAGCAAATTAAGTCATTTGTGTTTATTAATTTATATCTTTATTGTATATCTTTATGATCAATTCTTATATTTATTATTATTAATTAATAATAATGGTTTCAAATAATACATAATATAATAATCATGTTCTTTTTAATAAATTTTAAGTTTACTTTTATAAAAGCAAATTTTAAATCAGTTAAGAGAGAGAAATGTGATTATTATTCGTGAAGTTTACTTTGAAAGGGATTTTCTTAATCATTTACAATTCGAATGTAATTATTGGCTATAATGTGACTTTAATCGTTTTTTCAATTATTTTTTTTAAGAAAAAAATTAATTCTGAAATTTGTCAAATAATTTATTATTAAAATTAGATTTATTAACTTCAATTCTTTATTTTTTTAACCTCAGTTCTTCGTGAATATACTTTTAATAGTTAAAAATCTTCGAATGCAAAAAGTTAGATTAATTAATTAATCGAATGTACTTTTACCTTTTACTCCAGTCAAATATATCATCCGCTGGCATATAAAAAAGCCAATGAAATGTGCCTAGGATGATGTTTATTGCGATAAAGGAAAAACCGGCATAACCGAATAGCACAAAAGCTATTATTGCAATTATGAAGGTTACAAGTATCGTAAGTAATATCATAAATAAATAGTTACAAACTTTTAGAAGCATCTGAAACAATTTATTCCCATCTTTGTAATATTATTATATTGGTATCATATGAACACATTTAATGAAAAAATAATACTTTAAATAAATTATTTTAATATTATTATAAATAAAATCATCAAACGTAGAAATTATAAAACATCATCGAAATTATTTTATCATTTTGTTTTTTGATATACTCTTATTTATTTTACACTGTAATTTATTTATTAAATTGTTATGATTACATCTATAAATCATTCCGTTTAAGTTTTAAATTCTTTTGACTTTATCATCAAACATTTATTCACACTTATTATAGGCAGTTTGCCATTCGAAATATGCCGAAAGTTTAAAATCTTCATTTAAAAATATCAAAAATTTATAAACTGATCGTACATATAAATAATATAATGTAAGTGCTGTTACCAAGCTTTATTATTATTGTGGCATATGTTTACATATGAATTTTGACTTTAACGATTTTAGCGTTTGTCTTAAATTTAATATCTGTTCATTTTGTGAAAACATCTTTTTAAATTTATAAATTATATATATATATATATATATATATATATATATATATTAAAATAAAATTTTTTTTATGTTTCTAAAAGTTAGCTCGCTATTCTCTACAATTTTTCAACGGTTATAAGATGTATTGTGACGTTACCTTTAATAATGATTTGGGCCGTATTTCTAATGGATAGCGAGCTTTACAAAATGGGCAATATAGTATGCCTTCAGTATTTGTTATCATCTTCAGACAATTATCATGTATGAATTTATTTTCACATTTACATGGGGATATGAGATTTCTCGTCACATCTATTATAAACAGATTTATATACATAATACATTTTTTAAATAATAATGTTGAAATTATATAATATATATATCCAATCTTTTTAGTAAATAAATTATATAGATACATACTTTGATGTGTGTCTGTGTGTGTGTGTGTGTGTGTGTGTGTGTGTGTGTGTATGTGTGACGCATAAAAAGGTTTATAATACAAAATACATATCGCTGATTAAAAAAATTTATACTCCGCAATTATCTTTATAAAGAAAATTTATTAAACTCCGATTATTTCATAAAAATAAAACTGCGTACCTATTTTACAATGCCAACATGATGGCGATCTTCGTGCGATCTGTTCCATGGGGGGGAAATATGTAAGCTTTTGCTATAATAGCGGATTAATACGTCTTATGAATTTAACTCTCCACGTTGTCACTGTATGGTTAATCTCTTTATACTGCTAACTTTGATACTATTCTGATGATTTATTTACATTTATTCTTCTGAAAACAACAGTCGCTGAAAATATTTAAGACCTTGAGACTTTAAGATTTGAACGAGAGACAGCGAGAGCGAGAAAGAGAAAGAGAGAGAGAGAGAGAGAGAGAGGAGAGAGAGAGAGAGAGAGAGAGAGAGAGAGAGAGAGAGAGAGAATATTTTTTATATTCAACGAACATATGCTTATAGCATAATTATAATATGTTATATTCTATATAATAATTTCAATTATCTATGTACGTATATATTCTTAATTTGTATTTCTCGATTTGATCAAAAGTTTAATTTATCGAAGAGCAATTGCAAAAACACCTGTTTTTTGGCCCATTTGGTGGATCTTAAATCGAGTTGTGATCCAATGATAGCTAAGGATGATACATATATGGATTCGCTTGCCGATTCTGATAATTTTGACATCTCTTCATATATCTCTAAAATCGTTCCTTTGTTCAACTTGAAATTTTTCCCAGATAAATACATCATCATCAGCTATTATTTTGATCACAATGATTCGATTCGTGACATCCACCAAACAGGCAATACTTGTGATTACTCTTTATATTCTCCTTATATTCATAATTTACTTTTTCTCTGCTTTCCTCCAATGATTTTTAGCGATATTGTTGTTTTTCTAATAGGAAAATATAAATTTTCTACGAAGATCAAGAATATTCATCAAAAATACATGAGACGATCATGATGACTTCCTTGATTTTCTTGAGACGATTCGATATGTCGAGTGTGCTATTATGTGGGTTACTCCTTTATAGATGAATAAAATATTCCTTATTAGGATGAAATATCCTTCATTAGGTTGAAACCATTGTGCTGCGGTAATCCGTTGAAAAGCAATTTACTGTGTGTGTGTGTGTGTGTGTGTGTGTGTATGTGGGGTTTCTTAAATCTTTACAACTTTTCTCTCATCTCATATTGCTTTAGATGAAACATTTTTATATTGTAGCATCTTTCTATTAAATCATAATAAATTCTTCTGAAAAATTTATAATTGCAATAAATACAAATAAATACAATTAATATACGATGCTAATAGAGCACTTTAATATATGTCAAATCTATTGGAGGAAAGCAGAGAAAAAGTAAATTATGAATATAAGGAGAATATAAAGAGTAATCACAAGTATTGCCTGTTTGGTGGATGTCACGAATCGAACAATTGCACAAGCAAGCTTGTAATTTCATTTTGAACTATAATAATTAATATGATATAATATGATAATATAATATAATAATATAACAATAATATAATAATAAAATACTTTCAATGAAAAAAGTTATTTATGAAATTTTCTGGCTTATAAATTATTTCAATTTAAATATTCATCTATCTGAAAATTTATAGAATTGATTATGCCAAGTTTATTAATTAAAAATTTTTTTTATTTTATATTATTTTAATATGTTTAATTTTTGATTAAATTTTTGAATTTAAATATTAAACGAAAATAATAAGCTTATTATTAATTTAAGCAGAAATCGCATAATTAAGACGATTATATAAAAAATCAACAGCATTATTAATAAGATAATCATTAATGTCATCATAATTGGACTGCTTAAAATTTAACTTTCATTTGTAAATTGGGATAAGGGAAATTTTACTGATATCGAGAGATATTCGAATCACCCAATATGTATGTGATAATAATCGTAATACATAAAGTCTCTAGTATTGAAGAACCTGAGATATTTTAAAAAAAGATCTAATGTATAATTGTTTACATTAACAATGTTATTATACAGATAGAAATTAAAATAATGCAAGTTCACATTTGCCTGTTCATTCATATGGTAGTAACTACAAGTATTACAGATAATTATAATTATTATGCCAATACGTGTAAAGCAAGTTGTAATTTCCGATTATTAATTTATCAGCATTAACTCACATTGTCATCATTTCTCCAACACAGAGGCAATGTGAATCATAAACAGAAGAATCCAAGTTTAAGAGGCAAGAGTCAATAACATGTGTTTATGATTTAGTCGTATGTAGACAAAAAGATATTCAGCGCATGTTACAGTTACATTTAAAGCGCGATAAAATAAATTATTATGAATTGTTATAAATTGCCATTAATACACCATTTCCATGTAAATAATCGTTATTTGCAATATTTTTATCCAAACGGAATACATTGTATTTATCGAAACTAAACTCCACATCTACAATCTTATTGTTTACTTCAACTAAATTAATCGTCAAACTATGTCGAGATCAAGGATAAATTATGGCGCTACTCGTTATAATTTAAATATTTAAACATGTTCACATTCTGATAATACACTACAGGAAAGCGAGTCAGTTTTTTTGTCTCATAATTGACCTCAACAATCTTAGGCACATCGTTTTTGTAACAAATAGTCTTGTTTGTGTCACCAAAAAATTTCCACGCGTATCTTTGTAATAGAGTCCTTACGCGTGATTTTGTAATGATAATGCAACATAGGATTTAGGATATTCGTGACACGATGCTTGACAGTGTTTGCTATATTTTTAGTAACGTCTTGCAATACGTCATTCTTCTCAACCTTCGATGGTTTTATAAATATTTTATTGTGGATTCGAATATTATATTGCAATTTAAAGGGGCTAATTTAAAGATATACTTGTTATTTTTCTTTTGTATGTTATTTTCAACTGTAGAAAAAAAGAGAAGCTTATCGCTTATAGGAAAGAAATAGCTACTTGTCTAAACATTAAACAATTTTTATTATAAAAATTAAAAATTAGTTTGTGTTATATTAGAATCTTTATAAAATAAAGGAGGAGGAAAAAGACCTTTTTTTCTCTCTCTTATGCACGTACTTTGTAATATAATAAAATCATAAAATACAAGTTTCTCATTGCACTCAAAAATTCCTATAGTCATATATCAAAAGCTATTTAAGAACTAGCAGAAAAAGAGGAAATTTGTTGACGATAGTGTAGTCACATTAAAGGCAAAAGAGATGAAGTGTTCCATTGCGAAAAAAACTAAAAGAACAATATGTTACAAAGTGGACTGAATATTTAGAATTCCATCCAATATGATATGTATAAAAATCAAAGTAATTGATGGTATTATCTTTTCGCAAGTTTTAGCAAGTTATGTGCAATTATAAAATATAGAAAAAAGATGAGTGAAATCAAAACTTGTATACTTAAATTAACGCGTCCATTATTTCGTATATACACAACAATCTATAATCTTCTTCTTAGAAAAATTTAATAATCTTTCAATAATAAAAATTAAAATTTCAATAATATTATAGTCTTATTTCAATTGTAATTGTCATCTCAAGAATATATAATTATTTAATTCTACTTTAAGTAAATTATAATTTTTGATGTAAAAGAGTTATTTTCTATCTGAAATTGACTCCTTTCCACTCAAGAAAATTAAATCTTAAATCATAAGAATATACTTTTCCTGATTGAATTATATAAAATGATTTCATTGCAGCAAATTTTCTTTAATTAACGTATAATATAAGTTTATTTCAAGATTTCCGTGTTAAAACTAAAGATATTTTTAAAACAAGAATGTCCTTTCTCTCTATGTAGAGTTCTGTGTTTAGCTAAATATTAATAATCTTTTCAAATATTGTTAAAGATTGTATGAAATATTTAAAAGATGTAAACGGAGATGATATCTACTAATGGATATCTATATCTACTAATAAATTTATTTTCAGATCATTATTTGAAGAAATTTCATGCATTTAATAGGAAGATTCATCGTATGTATTATATTGGTTTAACATATTATAATTTCCCATCCAATATATTTTAATTAGTTTATACTTTGCCAAAAATTTTTGTCACAAAATTTATAATAACAATATAATTATTATTAACTTTTTCAGCATTCAACTATGATCTTCTTAGACCTTTTTAGGATTCAACACATTTCTATTTAAATGCAATCTCTTTTCAAATCATCTTCAAATCACACATGAACCATTTTTTTAAATTTAATATTCAGCTAATATAAAATTTCAAAATTATTAATATATACACGAAGTTTTTTTCAAGCATCGATTATTGAAACAATTGCGAGAAACAATTCTAGCGTATTTCAAAGTAAACTTCGTCTGAGTTTTCCAAATATAATATTATAATTATCACAAGAATATATTATAAAGATCTATTTATTGAAGTGTATCGCATCTCCTTGGCCATAAAGCCGGATTTTAACTGAATTATTTAACACATATATGATTGTAACAGATTAAATTAGACTGTACATTAAGGCTACGTATATCATTGTACATAGGCTTAGACACAAATTATGCATATAAATGTACATAATTTTGTTGCAACAAAAATAAAATATATAAAACTATATTACATAATATTTTATAAATTTTAATATTAATAAAACAAAAATCTCCCGATTTATAAATATTAATTACTAGATTTAATGTATTGATTTATTAACTTGCAAATCATTTTTAATCGTGTTCCTGATACTTACTGTTTCTTATTTTTATGTTTGCAGATTTATTATACATTCTCTCTCATTAAAAAAAATGATAAATTTAATTCTATAAATGAAAACAAATAGCGAAAAACTAATACATTTATTTATTTTCACATACACATACTAGCATTTGATAAAAACATATCTGCATTATGTAATACAAATAGAAATACTTTTAAGATATGTCTACTGAATAATTACGTGACTATAAAAATTGATTATAAAAATAAAAGAGAATGAGCGATTTATTTTTTTACTATGTTACATTTATCGTAATTGCATTAAGAAAACATTACATCATCAATACATATTGATATACATATTAATATACATATTAATATAAAAAACGTTTTTTAATATTTTATTAGTATAGATTTAATTAATAAAAGGAATAATAATATGTAGAAGCGCAAAATCTATATTTATAAAATTTATATAAAAGGTTTACATAAAAGATTTCTTTTTGTGTCCATCATCAAAGAAATTTTATAAATCATTTTTGTATGAGATGATTTGCATTAATATTTTAAAGAATATAAAATTAGCACAATTTCCCCTTATTAATATTAATAACTTTATAATTTATATTACATATAATATTATATATTATTATATCTTTATAACATATTAATATAATATATATATATAATGTAATATTATTTAATATATTATATAATATATTTTATAATATAATATTATATAACATTATATCTTTGTAATATATATAATATAATATTATATAACATTATATCTTTGTAATATATATAATATACATTGTTTATGAGCTATATTATTATTTTTATATGTATTATAATTTTTAATTAATTGTAATATAATCTATTTATCCATGAAAAAGAAGAAATTTTGTCAATAAAATTTACATGTGTTACACGTATTTTCCATAATATAATCTTCTTAATGTATCGTTAAAAATGTAAAATATCTTATAAGAGAAGTTTTCCTATATCATTTTTTACGTTTTTGTTTATATCTCCTTTAAATAACAGCATTACAGCTTACAAACATGCAGAATAATGAAATTTTCACTCGTCTTACTTTCTTAAACATTATAATAATCGCATTATAATTTATAAATATACTAGAAAATTAAATTTTAGTCACTCTTCAATATTGTACTCTTCAATGTTTTTAACAGTAGATGGTCTTATCAATTTCCATTCATAAGTGCTTTTGTACCATTGACGAAAAGGTTCAAATATTCTGTAAATAAATAAGAAGTAAAAGAAAGCAATTTATATCTCCATATTATATTTATTATATAATTTATGCTGTTTTATATTTTTATTAAGATATTTTAGTATTTTTACAATTATATAATTTAAATTAGAATAGATTCCGTTTAATGAATAAAATTGCCGTACCATGGCATACAAAGTATCTCAATCATCCTTAATCTAAAAAGATTCTTTTTGAATTTAGATTTCATATAAATTTGTTTTAGTAAAAGTACTAAATTAAGTCATTTGTGTTTATTAATTTATATCTTTATTGTAAATCTTTATGATCAATTCTTATATTTATTATTATTAATTAATAATAATGGTTTCAAATAATACATAATATAATAATCATATGTTCCTTTTAATAATTTTAAGTTTACTTTTATATAAAAGCAAATTTTAAATCAGTTAAGAGAGAGAAATGTGATTATTATTCGCCAAGTTTATTTTGAAAGGAATTTTCTTAATCATTTACAATTCGGATATAATTATTGGCTATAATTGACTTTAATCGCTATTTCAATTATTTTTTTTTAACAAAAAAAAATTAATTCCGAAATTTGTCAGATAATTTATTGTTAAAATTAAATTTATTAACTTCAATTCTTTATTTTTTTAACTTCAGTTCTTCGTGAATATACTTTTAATAGTTGAAAATCTCCGAATGCAAAAAGTTAGATTAATTAATTAATAGAATGTACTCTTACCTATTACTCCAGTCAACTATTTTAGACACTGTCATATAAACAAACCAAAGACATATGCCTAGGACGATGTTTATCAGAAGAAAAGACGGGACATCTAATGGATCATGGACAAAATAAAAATCTGATAGCACTTCACAAACTATTAGTCCAATTATGTAGTTTAAAAATATCGAAAATGTCGAAAACAGCATCATAAAATAATGTTTACAAACTTTTTGAAGCATCTGAAAGAATTTATTCCCATCTTTGTATTATTATTATATTGGTATCATATGAACACATTTAATGAAAAAATAATAAATCTTTAAATAAATTATTTTAATATTATTATAATTAAAATCATCAAACGTAGAAATTGTAAAACATCATAGAAATTATTTTATAATTTATTTGTTTTTTGATATACTCTTATTTATTTCACACTGTAATTTATTTATTGAATTGTTATGATTACATCTGTAAATCATTTAAGTTTTAAATTTTTTTGACATTATCATCAAACATTTCTTCACACTTTATAATTATTATAGACAGTCTGCCCTTCAAAATATGCCAAAAGTTTGAAATCTTCATTTAAAAATATCAAAAAATTATAAACTGATCGTACATATAAATAATATAATGTAAGTGCTGTTACCAAGCTTTATTATTATTGTGGTACATGTTTATATATGAATTTTGACTTTAACGATTTTAGCGTTTGTTTTAAATTTAATATCTGCTTATTTTGTGAAAACATCTTTTTTAATTTATAAATTCTATATATACAGGGTGAGTTTTAATGGTTATGTCAATCTTTTTATCATGCGGGAGATTACCGATCGCAATTTTAATAAATTGATCGATACATAGATGTCAGTTAATTGGGTCGACCGTATCGAAGGCCGAAATATAATGTGTGCAATTAAAGCAAGTTAAAAGCTGAAATTATATAAAAAAAAATTAAAATAATAATAATTTAAAATTAATAAAAAAAAATAATAATAATAATAATTTAAAATTTATCATAAAAATAAATGCGGAATTTGAAATAAAGTTTTACATAAAACGTTAAAGTGTTAAATTTGAATTGAATTTTTAAATATGTATTTCTTCCGCTTTAATATATCGAATATGTATAATAATAAATCCCTATTTGATCACAGTAAAAGAATAATAATAATAATAATAATAAATATAATAACATATATATTTAATAATAATAATAATAATAATAATAATAATAATAATAATAATAATAATAATAATAATAATAATAATAATAAATGCGTAGCTTTAATAATAATAATAAATCCACACTACATAATTTCAGCTTTTAACTTGCTTCAATTGTACACATTATATATTTCGGCCTTCGATACGGTCGATTCGATTAACTGACATCTATGTATCAATCAATTCATTAAAATTGCGATCGGTAATCTCCCGTATGATAAAAAGATTGACACAACCATTAAAACTCACCCGGTATATATATATATATATATATATATATATATATATATATATATATATTAAAACAAAATTTTTTTTATGTTTCTAAAAGTTAGCTCGCTATTCTTTACAATTTTTCAACGGTTATAAGATGTATTGTGACGTTACCTTTAATAATGATTTGGGCCGTCTTTCTAATGGATAGCGAGCACCACAAAATAGGCAATTAAGTATGTTTGCAGTATTTGCTATCTCCATCAGACAATAAACATGTATGAATTTATCTGCACATAGGCATAAGAGTTCTTCTCTTCTACTCTCTTCTATCATAAACAGATTTATATACATAATACATTTTTTAATAATAATGATGAATTTATATTATATATATCTAATCTTTTTAATAAATAAATTATATAGATACATACTTTTATGTGTGTTTGTGTTTGTGTTTGTGTGTGTGTGTGTGTGTGTGTTTGTGTGTGTGTGTGTGTAACGCATAAAGAGCGTTACATACACGCATAAAAATTTATAATACAAAATACATAACGCTGATTAAAAAAATTTATAATCCGCAATTATCTTTATAAATAAAAAATTTATTAAATTCCGATTATTTCATAAAAATAAAACTGCGTACCTCTTCCACAATACCAACAATATGGCGAACTTGGTGCGATCTCGTTGTCTTCCATAGGGGGGGAATATGTAAGCTTTTGTTATATTAACGGATTAATACATCTTATGAATTTAACTCTCCACGTTGTCACTGTATGGTTAATCTCTTGATACTGCTAACTTTGATACTGTTCTGATGATTTATTTATATTTATTCTTCTGACAACAACAGTCGCTGAAAATATTTTAGACCTTGAGACTTTAAGATTTGAACGAGAGACAGCTTGAGCGAGAGCGAGAGAGCGAAAGAGAGAAAGAGAGAGAGAGAGAGACAGAGTGAGTGAGAGAGAAAGAGAGGGGGGGGGAAAGAAGAGAGAGAAAAATTATTTTTTATATTCAACGAACATATCATGCTTATAGCACAATTATAATATGTTATATTCTATTTAATAATTTTCATTATCTATGTACGTATATATTCTTAATTTGTGTTTCTCGATTTGATCAAAAGTTTAATTTATCGAAGAGCAATTGCAAAAACACCTGTTTTTTGGTCCTTAAATTATAAATTCGAATTGTGATCTAATAGCTTATGTTAATATATGGATTCGCTTGCCGATTATTGATAACTTTCACAACTCTTCATATCTCTGAAACCGTTCCTATGTTCAACTTGAAATTTTTCCCAGATAAATACATCATCAATATTATTTAGATCACAATGATTCGATCCGTGAGGTTCACCAAACGGGCGAAACTTGTGATTACTCTTTATATACTCTTTATATTCATAATTTACATTTCTTTCGGCTTCTTTCCAATGATTTTTAGCGGTATCGTTGTTTTTCCAACAAAGATAAATTTTATACGAACATCAAAAATACATAAGATGATCGGGATGACTTGCTTGATGATTTTCTTCAGATAATTCGATATATTGAGAGTGATATTATGTGTGTTATCTTTCTATATTAATAAAATATTCCTTATTAGGTTGAAATATGTTTTATTAAATTGAAAACATTGCGCCGCAATAGTAAATCGTTCGAAAAGCTATTTTAATATTGCTGCATCTTTCTATTAAATCATAATCAATTCTTCTGAAAAATTTATGATTAAATTTTTTTATTTGATATTATTTCAAATTGTTCAATTTTTGAATTTAAATATTAAGCGAAAATAATTAGCTTCTTAATAATTTAAGCAGAAATCGCATAATTGGGACAATTATATAAAAAATCAATAGCATTATTAATAAGATAGTCATTAATATTCTCATAATTAGACTGCTTAAAATTTAACTTCCATTTGTAAACTGGGGTAAGGGAAATAATTACACTGATATCGAGAAATATTCAAAGCACCCAATATGTGTGTCATAATAATCGAAATACATAAAGTCTCTAGTACTGAAGATAAGGTAAAAAAAGATCTAATGTATAATTGTTTACATTAAAAATGTTACTATACCGATAGAAATTAAAGTAATGCAAGTCTACATTTGCCAGTTCACTCATATGGTAGTAACTCTAAGTATTACAGATAATTATAATTATTATGCCAATATGTGTAAAGCGAGTTGTAATTTCCGATTATTAATTTATCAGCGTTAACTCACATTGTCATCATTTCTTCGGCAGAGGCAATGTGAATCATAAACAGAAGAATCTTAGTTTAAGAGGCAAGGATCAATAACATGTGTTTATAATTTAGTCGTATGTCGACAAAAAGTTATTCAACACATGTTACAGTTACATTTAAAGCGCGATAAAATAAATTGTTATGAATTGTTATAAATTGCTATTAATATGCCATTTCCATTTAAATAATCGCTATTTGCAATATTTCTATCCAAACGGAATACATTGTGATTATCAAAACTTAACTCCACATCTACAATCTTATTGTTTACTTCAACTAAATTAATCGTCAAATTATTTCGAGATTAAGAATAAATTACGGCGCTATTCGTTATAATTTAAATATTAATTCATGTTCACATTTTGCTAATACACTACAGGAAAGCGAGTCAGCTTTTTGGTCTGGAGTCATAATTGACCTTAATAATCTTAGGCACATCGTTTTTGTAACAAATAGTCTTGTTTGTCTCACCAAAAAATTTCCACGCGTATCTTTGTAATAAATCGAGTCCTTACGCGTGATTTTGTAATGATAATGTAACATAGGATTTAGGATATTCGTGACACGATGCTTGACCGTGTCGCTATATTTTTTGTAACGTCTTGCGATACGTCATTCTTCTCAACCTTCATTGGTTTTATAAATATTTTATTGTAGATTAGAATATTATATTGCAATTTAAAGGGGCTAATTTAAAGATATACTTATTATTTTTCTTTTGTATGTTATTTTCATACAACGTAGAAAAAAGAGAAGCTTATCGCTTATAGGAGATAAATAGCTACTTGACTAAACATTAAACAATTTTTATTAAAAGGATTAAAAATTAGTTTGTGTTATATTAGAATCTTTATAGAGTAAAGGAGAAGGAAAAAGACCTTTCTTTCTCTCTCTTATGCACGTACTTTGTAATATAATAAAATAATAAAATACAAGTTTCTTTTTTCACTCAAAAATTCCTATATTCATATATCAAAAGCTATTTAAGAACTGGCAGAAATAGAGGAAATCTGTTGATGATAGTGTAGTCATATTAAAGGCAAAAAAGATAAAGTGTTCCATTTCGAAAAAAACTAAAAGAACAATATGTTTCAAAGTAGACTGAATATTTAGAATTCTATCCACTATAATATGTATAAAAATCAAAATAATTGATGGTATTATCTTTTCGCAAGTTTTAGCAAGTTATATGCAATTATAAAATACAGAAAAAAGATGAGTGAAATCAAAACTTGTATACTAAAATTAACGCGTTCATTATTTCGTATATACACAACAATCTATAATCTTCTTAGAAAAATTTAATAATCTTAAATTTCAATAATATTATAGTCTTATTTCAATTGTAATTGTCATCTCAAAAATATATAATTATTTAATTCTACTTTAAGTAAATTATAATTTTTGACGTAAAAGTGTTATTTTCTATCTAACATTGTCTCCTATCCATTCAAAAAAATTAAATCTTAAAAATCATAAGAATATATTTGTCCTGATTCAATTATATAAAATGACTTCATTCAAACAAGTGTTCTATAATTAATGCGGTATAATTTTATTTCAAGATTTCCGTGTTAAAACTAAAGATATTTTCAAAACAAGAATGTCCTTTCTTTCTATGTAGAGTTATTGTATAAAATATTTAAAAGATGTAAACGGAGATGATATCTACTAATGAATATCTATATCTACTAATAAATTTATTTTCAGATCATTATTTGAAGGAATTTCATGCATTTAATAGGAAGATTCATCGTATGTATTATATTGGTTTAACATATTATAATTTTCCATCCAATATATTTTATTTAGTTTATACTTTGCCAAAAGCTTTTGTCACAAAATTTATAATAACGATATAATTATTATTAACTTTTTAGCATTGAACTATGATTTTCTTAGACCTTTTTAGGATTCAACACATTTCTATTTAAACGCAATCTCTTTTCAAATCATCTTCAAATCACACATGAACCATTTTTTCTAACTTAATATACAGCTAATATAAAATTTCAAAATTATTAATATATACATTAATATATACACAAAGTATTTTTCAAGCATCGGTTATTGAAACAATTGCGAGAAACAATTCTAGCGTATTTCAAAGTAAACTTTGTCATTGTTCTTCAAATATAATATTATAATTATCACAAGAATATATTATAAAGATCTATTTATTAAATTGTATCGCATCTTCTTGGCCATAAAGCCGGATTTTAACTGAATTATTTAACACATATATGATTGTAACAGATTAAATTAGACTGTACATTAAAGCTACGTATACGATTGTACATAGCCTTAGACACAAAAATTATGCATATAAATGTATATAATTTTGTTCCAACAAAAATAAAATACATAAGACTATATTACATAATATTTTGTAAATTTTAATATTAATAAAACGAAAATCTCTCGATTTATAAATATTAATTACTAGATTTAATGTATTGATTTATTAACTTGCAAATAATTTTTAATCGTGTTCCTGATGCTTACTGTTTCTTATTTTTATTTGTTGATTTATTACACATTCTCTCTCATTAAGAAAAATGATAATTTTAATTCTATAAATGAAAACAAATAGCGAAAAACTAATACATTTACTTATTTTCACATACACATACTAGCATTTGATAAAAACATATCTGCATCATGTAATACAAATAGAAATACTATTAAGATATGTCTACTGAATAATTACGTGACTATAAAAATTGACTATAAAAATAAAAGAATGAGCAATTTATTTTTTTACTATGTTACATTTATCGTAATTGCATTAAGAAAACATTACATCATCATACATATTAATATACATATTAATATACATATTAATATAAAAAACGATTTTTAGTATTTTATTAGTATAGATTTAATTAATAAAAGGAATAATATCATGTAGAAGCGCAAAATCTATATTTATAAAATTTATATAAAAGGTTTACATAAAAGATTTCTTTTTGTGTCCATCATCAAAGAAATTTTATAAATCATTTTTGTATGAGATGATTTGCATTAATATTTTAAAGAATATAAAATTAGCACAATTTCCCCTTATTAATATTAATAACTTTATAATTTATATTACATATAATATTATATATTATTATATCTTTATAACATAATAATGTAATATATATATAAGTATATAATGTAATATTATTTATTATATTATATAATATATTTTATGATATAATATTATATAACATTATATCTTTGTAATATATATTATATACATTGTTTATGAGCTATATTATTATCTTTATATGTATTATAATTTTTAATTAATTGTGATATAATCTATTTATCCATGAAAAAGAAGAAATTTTGTCATTTAAATTTACATGTGTTATACGTATTTTCCATAATATAATGTTCTTAATGTATCATTAAAAATGTAAAATATCTTATAAGAGAAGTTTTTCTATACCTTTCCTTATGTTTTTCTTTATATTTCCTTTAAATAACAGCATTACAGCTTACAAACATGCAGAATAATGAAATTTTCACTCGTCTTACTTTCTTAAACATTATAATAATCGCATTATAACTAATAAATATACCAGAAAGTTAAATTTTAATCACTCTTCAATAATGTACTCTTCAATATTGATAACAGTAAATGGTCTCATCAATTTCCATTCATAAGTGCTTTTGTACCATTGACAATAAAGTTCACATATTCTGTAAATAAATAAGAAGTAAAAAAAAGCAATTTATATCTCTATATTATATAATAAATATAAATGTTGCTGTTTTATATTTTTATTAAGATGTTTTAGTATTTTTACAATTATATAATTTAAATTAGAATAGTTTCCGTTTAATGAATAAAATTGCTATACCATGGCATACAATGTATCTCAATCATCCTTAGTCTAAAAAGATTCTTTTTTAATTTAGATTTCATATAAATTTGTTTTAGTAAAAGTAGCAAATTAAGTCATTTGTGCTTATTAATTTATATCTGTATTGTATATCTTTATGATCAATTCTTATATTTATTATTATTAATTAATAATAATGGTTTCAAATAATACATAATATAATAATCATGTTCTTTTTAATAAATTTTAAGTTTACTTTTATAAAAGCAAATTTTAAATCAGTTAAGAGAGAGAAATGTGATTATTATTCGTGAAGTTCACTTTGAAAAGGATTTTCTTAATCATTTACAATTCGAATGTAATTAATTATTGGTAATGTGACTTTAATCGTTTTTTCAATTATTTTTTTTTAAGAAAAAAATTAATTCTGAAATTTGTCAGATAATTTATTATTAAAATTAGATTTATTAACTTCAATTCTTTATTTTTTTAACCTCAGTTCTTCGTGAATATACTTTTAATAGTTAAAAATCTCCGAATGCAAAAAGTTAGATTAATTAATTAATCGAACGTATTCTTACCTTTTAGTCCAGTCAAATATATCATACACTGGCATATAAAAAAGCGAATGAAATATGCTTAGGATGATGATTTTTGCGATAGTGGAAAAACCGACATAATCGAATAGCACTATAGCTATTATTGTATACATGAAGACCATAGATACCGTAAGTTGTATCAAAAGAAAATATTTACAAACTTTTAGAAACATCTGAAACAATTTATTCCCATCTTTGTAATATTATTATATTGGTATCATATGAACACATTTAATGAAAAAATAATACTTTAAATAAATTATTTTAATATTAATATAAATAATATCATCAAACGTAGAAATTATAAAACATCATCGAAATTATTTTATCATTTTGTTTTTTGATTTACTCTTATTTATTTTACACTGTAACTTATTTATTAAATTGTTATGATTACATCTATAAATCATTCCGTTTAAGTTTTAAATTGTTTTGACTTTATCATCAAACATTTATTCACACTTATTATAGGCAGTTTGCGCTTCGAAATATGCTGAAAGTTTGAAATCTTCATTTAAAAATATCAAAAAATTATAAACTGATCGTACATATAAATAATATAATGTAAGTGCTGTTACCAAGATTTATTATTATTGTGATATATGTTTATATATTAATTTTAACATTAAAGATTTTAGCGTTTGTCTTCAATTTAATATCTGCTTATTTTGTGAAAACATCTTTTTTAATTTATAAATTCTATATATATATATATATATATATATATATATATATATATAAAAATACAATTTTTTTTGTTTCTAAAAGTTAGCTCGCTATTCTCTACAATTTTTCAACGGTTATAAGATGTATTGTGACGTTACCTTTAATAATGATTTGGGCCGTATTTCTAATGGATAGCGAGCTTTACAAAATGGGCAATATAGTATGCCTTCAGTATTTGCTATCATCTTCAAACAATTATCATGTATGAATTTATCTTCACATTTACATGGGGGTATGAGATTTCTCGTCACATCTATCATAAACAGATTTATATACATAATACATTTTTTAAATAATAATGTTGAAATTATATAATATATATATCCAATCTTTTTAGTAAATAAATTATATAGATACATACTTTGATGTGTGTCTGTGTGTGTGTGTGTGTGTGTGTGTGTGTGTGTGTGTGTGTGTATGTGTGACGCATAAAAAGGTTTATAATACAAAATACATATCGCTGATTAAAAAAATTTATACTCCGCAATTATCTTTATAAAGAAAATTTATTAAACTCCGATTATTTCATAAAAATAAAACTGCGTACCTATTTTACAATGCCAACATGATGGCGATCTTCGTGCGATCTGTTCCATGGGGGGAAATATGTAAGCTTTTGCTATAATAGCGGATTAATACGTCTTATGAATTTAACTCTCCACGTTGTCACTGTATGGTTAATCTCTTTATACTGCTAACTTTGATACTGTTCTGATGATTTATTTACATTTATTCTTCTGAAAACAACAGTCGCTGAAAATATTTAAGACCTTGAGACTTTAAGATTTGAACGAGAGACAGCGAGAGCGAGAAAGAGAAAGAGAGAGAGAGAGGGGGGGGAGAGAGAGAGAGAGAGAATATTTTTTATATTCAACGAACATATGCTTATAGCACAATTATGTTATATTCTATATAATAATTTCAATTATCCATGTACGTATATATTCTTAATTTGTATTTCTCGATTTGATCAAAAGTTTAATTTATCGAAGAGCAATTGCAAAAACACCTGTTTTTTGGCCCATTTGGTGGATCTTAAATCGAGTTGTGATCTAATGATAGCTAAGGATAATACATATATGGATTCGCTTGCCGATTTTGATAATTTTAACATCTCTTCATATATCTCTAAAATCGTTCCTTTGTTCAACTTGAAATTTTTCCTAGATAAATACATCATCATCAGCTATTATTTTGATCACAATGATTCGATTCGTGACATCCACCAAACAGGCGATACTTGTGATTACTCTTTATATTCTCCTTATATTCATAATTTACATTTTCTCTGCTTTCCTCCAATGATTTTTAGCGATATTGTTGTTCTTCTAATAGGAAAATATAAATTTTCTACGAAGATCAAGAATATTCATCAAAAATACATGAGACGATCATGATGACTTCCTTGATTTTCTTGAGACGATTCGATATTTCGAGTGTGATATTATGTGGGTTACCTTTATAGATGAATAAAATATTCCTTATTAGGATGAAATATCCTTCATTAGGTTGAAACCATTGTGCTGCGGTAATTCGAAAGTAATCCGTTGAAAAGCTATTTACTGTGTGTGTGTGTATGTGTGTGTGTGTGTGTGTGTGTGTGTGTGTGTGTGTGTGTATGTGAGGTTTCTTAAATCTTTACAACTTTTCTCTTATCTCATATTGCTTTAGATGAAACATTTTTATATTGTAGCATCTTTCTATTAAATCATAATAAATTCTTCTGAAAAATTTATAATTGCAATAAATACAAATAAATACAATTAATATACGATGCTAATAGAGCACTTTAATTTATGTCGAATCTTATGGTAACAATTGCACAAGCAAGCTTGTAATTTCATTTTGAACTATAATAATTAATATGATATAATATGATAATATAATATAATAATATAACAATAATATAATAATAAAATTCTTTCAATGAAAAAGTTATTTATGAAATTTTCTGGCTTGTAAATTATTTTAATTTAAATATTCATCTATCTGAAAATTTATAGAATTGATTATGCCAAGTTTATTAATTAAAAATTTTTCTTTATTTTATATTATTTTAATATGTTTAATTTTTGATTAAATTTTTGAATTTAAATAATAAACGAAAATAATAAGCTTATTATTAATTTAAGCAGAAATCGCATAATTAAGACGATTATATAAAAAATCAATAGCATTATTAATAAGATAGTCATTAATATTCTCATAATTAGACTGCTTAAAATTTAACTTCCATTTGTAAACTGGGGTAAGGGAAATAATTACACTGATATCGAGAGATATTCAAATCACCCAATATGTGTGTCATAATAATCGAAATACATAAAGTCTCTAGTACTGAAGATAAGGTAAAAAAAGATCTAATGTATAATTGTTTACATTAACATTGTTATTATACAGATAGAAATTAAAATAATGCAAGTTCACATTTGCCTGTTCATTCATATGGTAGTAACTACAAGTATTACAGATAATTATAATTATTATGCCAATACGCGTAAAGCAAGTTGTAATTTCTGATTATTAATTTATCAGCATTAACTCACATTGTCATCATTTCTCCAACACAGAGGCAATGTGAATCATAAACAGAAGAATCCAAGTTTAAGAGGCAAGAGTCAATAACATGTGTTTATGATTTAGTCGTATGTAGACAAAAAGATATTCAGCGCATGTTACAGTTACATTTAACGCGCGATAAAATAAATTATTATGAATTGTTATATATTGCCATTAATACAACATTTCCATGTAAATAATCGTTATTTGCAATATTTTTATCCAAACGGAATACATTGTAATTATCGAAACTTAGCTTCACATCTACATTGCTATTGTTTAGCCATATCTCAATTAAATTAATGACGTCAAACTATTTAGAGAAGAAGAATAAATTACAGCGCAATAATTTAAATCGCTATATATTAATTTAAATCTTAATATATGTACATTCTGATAATACATTACAGGAAAGTGAGTCAGTTTTTTAGAAGTTATAATTGACCTAAACAATCTTTGCGCACCGTTTTTGTAACAAATAGTTTTGTTTGTCTCGCCAAAAAATTAGTATTGAACTGATATTTTAAAAATCTTTTTAGAATTAAACACATTTCTCTATTTAAATGTAATCTCTTTTCAAATCATTTTCAAATCACACTTGAACAATTTCTTCTAGTTAAATATTCAGATGATATCAAATTTCAAAATTATTAATATATGCATTAATATATGTATACACGAAGTTTTTGTTAAGAATCGATTATTGAATTGCGAGCTACACAATTCTAGCCGTATTTCAAGGTAAACTTCGTCTAAGTTTTTCAAATACGATATCATAATTATTACAAGAAATATAAAGATCTATTTATTGAATTGTATCGCATCTCCTTGACCATAAAGCCGGATTTGAACTGAATTTTTCAATAGAAATATGATTATAACAGATTAAATTTGACTGTATATTAAGGCTACATATACGATCGTACACGGCCTTAGACACTCAAATTATTCATATAAATATGTATATAATTTCTCGTTGCGACAAAAAATAAAATATATGTATAAAGCTATATTACATAATATTATAAATTTTAATATTAATAAAACGAATCTCTCTCAACTTATAAACATCAATTGCTAGACTTAATGTATTGATTTATTAATTTGCAAATAATTTTTAATCGTGTTCCTGATACTTATAGTTTCTTATTTTTATTTATTGATTTATTATTTATTATCTCTCTCATTAAAAATAATGATAATTTTAATTTTATAAACAAAAAGAAATAGCGTAAAACAAACATTTATTTATCTTCATACACACATACTAGTATTTGATACAAACATATCTGCATAATGTAAATAGAAATACTTAAACTATGTCTACTGAATAATTATGACTATGAAAATAAAAGAATATGTTAGCGATTCATATTTATTACAAAAAATTATATTTATATGTATCGCAATTATATCATGAAAATGTTACATCATCAATTGTATCATAATACTATAAAATTATTATAATACACATCAGTATAATATAAAAAAATTTATTTTTTATTATTTTATTGAATATTTTATTAATAAAGATTTAATTAATAAGAGAAATGATAATATGTAGATGCGCAAAATATGTATATTTATAATATTTATATAAAAGATTTATTTTATTTTTGTGTCTATCATCGAAAGAAAGTTTATAAATCAAAAGAAATTTTATAAATTGTTTTTGTGTGATATAAATTGCATTAATATTTCAAGAAACATAAAATTAGCAATTTCTCCTTATTAATATCTTTATAATGTATTATACAAGGTGAGTCCGATGAAATGTTATAGCTTAATATCTTTGAAACGGCTGGATGGATTTTGCTTTTGGATTCGATTTTCTGGGTCCTTTCACTTCTTTTCAGCTTTCGCAATCGCTCCCTCGTGAGAGCACCAAACTTCGTTTTTTTTTATATGGCACTTTCTTAAAAAAATTAACGGATTCTACGTTACAAAAGAAGTCAGTTTTATTCAAAAAATTTTGTTTCTACAATCATTATTTACTGTTGTTGGATCGGGTGAACGAAGTGGCTACTGGATAAGTCCACCACATCCAATCCATCGTTGATCAAACATTTAATTCATCTCATCTAATACCTTTAGATTTCTTTTTCTGAGGATATGTAAAGAAAAAAGTAGATAGCACAGTTTCTACTACGAGACAAAAACTAAAGGAACAAATTCGGGCTGCGCATTCATTACACCATGAATACTGTAATTATATTAAGTGTTCGCAAAACTATTGCCCAAAGACTACTAACAAGTAAAGGTACCCAACTGTCACTCATGGATTCTAATGAAACTTTGTACACTTGTAAAACTATGCAAAATAATAGACACGTATTTTTTTCATCTACGGAGGAGCGATTTTAAGGGCAGAAACAACCCCTTGTATATATGGGGTGGATATACGGACTTCGTATCGCAAAAAATTTAAGTTTCATAAAAAATTGTTTCAGACAAAAGTTGTAGGGTGTAAAAAGATCTATTTACTGGCGCCATGAGTTTGACCTTGGATGACGTCGCCAAGGTCAGGACAAGGCCACCTTGAATATTTGAAAAAGAACCCCACCCTGTATACAAGGGGTTGTTTCTGCCCTTAAAATCGCTTCTCCGCAGATAAAAAAAATACGTGTCTATTATTTTGCATAGTTTTACAAGTGTACAAAGTTTCATTAGAATCCGTGAGTGACGATTGGGTACCTTTACTTGTAAGTGCTTCGAGGTACATAATACGCTTTTTGAACATTTATTAAAATAAATGCACTCGCTTCGATGAATGTCTATTAGATATAAGAATCCAGAATTCGACGCTTCAAACTCCATTTTGAGTGATTGTAGTTCGGAAACTAATGATTGTAGGAAAGAATTTTTCGAATAAAAGTGCCACCTTTTTCAACGTAGAATCTATTAATATTAGTTTCTAGACAAGGTGCCAAAAAAAAAAAAAACGGAGTTTGGTGCTTCCACCCCACGAGGCAGCGATTGCGAAAAGTGAAAATAAGTCCATGTGAAAGAGCACATCGAACTAAGAAAATCGAATCCAAGAATATTAAAATCCATTCAGCCGTTTCAAAGATATTAGGCTGTAACACTTTATTTGGCCCACCCTGTATACAATATTTGTAAGCTATTATAATATTTGTATGTATTATAATTTTTATTAGTTGTGATATAATCTTTTTATCCATAAACAAGAAGAAATTTTGTCAATTGAATTTGAATATGTTACACACGTATTTTTAATAATATAAGCTTCTTAATATACTGTAAAAAATGTAAAATATCCTATAAAAGCGGCTTTTATCTTTTTTATAAATTAAAACGAAAATAACACATAAGAGTCACAGTGCGGTAGTTGGAGCGCAGAGAAGAAAAGCGACATGAGACACACAACAGCATACTGTTATTAATTGTAAAAAAGCGCGGAATCTGATCTGCTGCGATTTCGCACAGCACAATTATAGTACAATATATTTGATGGATTGTTGGAAGTAACGCGCTTACTAGACCTCCGCGGGATGCAATTTAGCGTCACCTGCGCGTCGAAACTCGAGAAACAAATTCGTATAATGTAACGCGTCATAATTTGTAATATATATTGTTAATATCGCGCTGAGGAAGGATCAAAAGATGATCCGAAACTTTCGCCTATTTTTATTATTGTAATATGAGTTTGTGATAAACTAATATTGAAAAAAAGAACTGTTGTTTCTTCTCTGCGCTCCAACTACCGCGCATTGGCTCTTATGTGCCATTTTCGTTTTAATTTTTAATTATTTGAGCCAAATTTCTAATTATTATCTTTTTTATGCTTTATTCTATATTTGCTTTAAACAACAGCGTTATAGCTTATAAATATGTAGAGTAATGAAATTTTCACTCGTCTTACTTTCTTAAATGTTATAACAACCGCATTATAACTTACAAATACACAAGAAAATTAAATTTTAATCACTCTTAAATATTTTGAATAACACTATATCGTTTTCCAAATTTCCGTTCATATTTGCTTTTATTCCATTGCTGACAAAGTTGACATATTCTGTAAATAGATAAGAAGTAGAAAAAGCAATTTATATCTTGTTATATTTATTATATATGTAGGATATTTTGGTGTAAGGATGTAAAATGGAATAGAATACTTTTTAGGGCAAATGACTGTTATTTATTCGTTGGATTACAGGATTAATACGAACAAAGAGATACGCTCGTCTAACGTACGTCTTCGCGCTCTCGCAACGACACAGAGACTACTCGTATCGCGGACCGAAAAATGCTCGGGCGACCTATCTGTTTATACCTAACTCAAGTGCTCGGGTGGTCTATCTGTTTATTTCTAGGAAAATACTCAAGCACTTGGGCAGCCCTACGGATTCACTCTCCTTCACTCGGCCGTCCTGCTCATACATTCGTCCCGAATGTCTCCGTCATCACTGTCTTCACTTTCCGATGAATTAGTGTTGACCCATAGCTTTATATTGTCGGCTGATGTTGACGTTCGTTGGGGACCTTCTCCATCGCCGACTCTCTGTACCACAAATCGTTGATTACGCAGAACTCGAATGATCTCGTAAGGGCCAAGATATTTGTGAGCGACCTTTAATCTCGGACCTTGTTGAGTGCGTTTGATGGCGACCAAATCTCCTTCACGATAACTTGAAGCCTGTCGCCTTTTCTTGTTATAAGTGTGTTTATTCTCACGCTGGATTTTTGCTATATTCTCGCTCGCTTGGGCTCGCAGTTCGTCACGCTTGTCTTGGAATGACTCAACCCATTCCTTTTCGAGCCACTCTTTGATATCTGGAAAATCTTTAAGCCGTGGACGTATTCCCAAAAGAAGTTTGAACGGCGACATGCCGATGCTTCGATGTATAGTTGCGTTTAGACATTGCTGAGCAGCATCCAAATATTTATACCATTCATCAGATTTTGGTGCAGCTAATTTTGTCAATAATGGTATGAGCGTCCGGTTGAGGCGCTCAACTTGTCCGTTAGCTCTGGGAACTCCCGTCGTTATTAAAGAATGCTCTATATTTTCGTCACGACAATACTCTCTAAATTCATTCGACGTGAATGCTGTACCTCTGTCGGAAATAATCCGTCGTGGATTGCAGAAAATTGCAGCTTGCTTTTTAAGGCGTACAATAACTTCAGCTGTGCCTGTAGATCTGGTAGCATACAGCCATGTGAATTTTGAAAAAGCGTCAATCACAGCAAATATATATTGATATGACTTCTTAGTAGAGGGTAGAGGTCCTAAGTGGTCGATATGCAACGTATCTAAAGGAACAATTCCTTTCTCGATCGGATTTAACAAGCCTTCTTGTTTTCCATGTTTTCTCTCCGCCAGAATGCATGCAACGCAATTTCGTATAACCTTTTCAACTCGTTGTCGCAAATTCGGGATCCAGTAATCAGTACGCACAAGGGCTTCAGTCTTTCCAGCTGAAAAATGTCCGCGCTCGTGAGCTCGTCGTATGAGCTGTGTCTGCATTCTCTTCGGTACTACAAGTTGGACATCACCGCCGGATTCTCTATAAACTAGATCACCTCGTATTATGTAATCTTTCGTTTTGTTCTGCATTATTAGATCTCGGAGTTTTCTCACGCTGTCGTCCTCCTCTTGAGCCTTTCGTAAACGAGCCGTCAAACCAGCTTCCGACTCATCGATCACAAAGCAGACCGGAAGTGGATTCCGACTGAGTGCGTCGACGTGTATCATTCTTTTTCCTGGCCGATGCTCTATACAATAATTAAACTCCTCCAAAAGTAACGCCCATCGAGCAACACGCACGCAAAGATCTTTCTTATTCATAGTGAGAGCGAACGCGCGACAATCAGTAACAATCGTAAAAGCGATACCTAATAAGTAAACGCGAAACTTCTTCAACGCCTTTATTATCGCTAAAACTTCCAGTTCGTAACTAGCATATTTCGACTCCGCAGGAGTAGTTTTACCGCTAGAGTAATAAACGGGGTGAAAGTTCTGATCTTCACTACTTCGTTGCAGTAAAATCGCACCGTACCCTAGCGCAGAAGCATCCGTGTGCAACTCCGTCTCCGCTCCACTTCGATACAAATATAACACCGGTTTTTCACTCATTATATTTTTAAGCCGCACGAACGCATTTTTCTCAGCCTCTCCAAAATAAAATTTAGTGTTTGCTCGCAGCAGATTCGTCAAGGGTCGCGCAATAGTAGAATACCCAGGGATAAATTTACGAAAGTACCCACTTAACCCAAGAAAACTCTGTACCTGCTTGGCATTCGTAAGATTCGGAAATCGCCGAACCGCTTCTGTTTTACGATCTGAAGGACGGACGCAACTGTTGCTAATTACGTGGCCCAAAAACTCGACTGTAGTTTGCATGAAGCAACATTTTTTCCAATTAATTATAAGACCCGCTTCACTAGCTGTCGCTAAAACTTTTTTAAGATTCTTTATGCCGTTCTCAATGTCGTCAGACGGAACAATTAAGTCATTCATATAAGTTAAAACTATTTTTTCTCGTATAAGATCTCTAAATATCGTGTTAACGAATCGCTGAAATACTGCCGGCGAATTGCAAAGACCGAAAGGAACTCGCAAGAATTCGTAATGACCGTCCGGTACAATAAACGCAGTATATTTTTGACTCGACTTGTCCATCCGCACATGGAAAAATCCATTTTTGAGGTCGAGTGTACTAAAGACACGAGCGTCCTGCAATAAATCTAACTGGTCCTCAATCAACGGCAACGGATATCTATCATTAACAATTTTCTTATTCACCATCCGATAGTCAACGCATAATCTATAAGAGTCATCTTTTTTTCGAACGAGTACCACTGGACTAGCATAGTCAGAGGTAGATGGCTGAACAATTCCATCCGTAATCCATTGATCAATCTGCGTATTAACTATCTCTTTTTCAGATGCGGATAAACGTCTCGCGGATTGATATACGGGTTCTTCATCTTTAAGTATAAGTTTCATCGTTATGTCCGGCTCACGCGTCTTATTCGGCCTGTAATTACTTACGAGATTTTCTATCGCTAAACGTTGATCGGAATTTTTAACGTGCGAAACGTCTATGAGATCCGCTCGATGCACCTCGTTGTTAGCTACGTCAATCTTTAATACCTCGGGTACGCTATCTTCGCATCCCGCGTCTGCATACGTCGCTTCCGATAACGGCCTAATAGTTACTTCTTCGACGCCTTTAAGATTAACATTAGTCATGTTTAAAAAGTTCGTTCCTATCAATAGCTTATACCGGAGCAGATTATTTGAAACTACATGTACGCAAATCGGATATGAATGCCCGTCTACAATGATTTCTGTTTGAAACCCTCCTAACGTCACATTATTGCTCGAACCCACGCCGTCGAAATATATTTCGCCTAAACTTAATCGAGGAGATCCAAGCTTAACATGTTCATCCGCGCGAATTAAGGTAACATCGCTTGCTGAATCTATCACCGCCTCAATCTCGCAACCGTTAAGCAGAACATTTTTAAAATATTTACAAGGCGAAACCCCCGTCACCGCGCAACTTTCTTTATTCGCGTTCGTCTTCTCGGAGCATTTCGACGCGATATGCCCACGCTCGCCACATTTAAAGCATTTAGCGCCTCGCTCTTTTGTCGGACAGCTTGCACTTACATGATCGCGCTCGCCGCAATTAAAACAACGTACCACTTTAGTCGAATGCTTTTTGTTTCCTCCACCGTTAACAGTCTCTTTTTGCTCGCCTTTATTTTGATTACCATTTCGTTTGTTCGATGTCGATGATCCTGGTGTGCCTGCTCGGTCTCGAAGAGTTACCTTCTCAAATGCTTCTAGCAATCCATCTGTTGTCGTAAATCGTTGTATACGCGCCTGGTTTTGAAGTGCCTCGTCTGGAATGCCTTCAATCACGTACTCAAGTATCTCGCTGTCGTCGATCGGTACTCGGTTGCCCATAATGATTTTCTCATGGAAATATTCGTGGAAAGTCTCGTCTTTCTTCCACATACGTTCTTCAAATTTTCTCCGAATTACCACCTTGCTCTGTCGACGATGAAACATAGCTCTCAGCTCGTCCAGAAGACGATCAAATGTCATCGCAATGTATTCCGGTTTGGAATGTAGCCACTCGAGTGCTTTTCCTTTAAGCCGCATGCCCACAAGTATTTTCGCAGTATCGTCTTCCAATTTATATGTCGCTTTGAGTAGCTTGACTTGCTTTTCCCAAATCTCATAATCACTAGATTGACCGCTGAAATTACTGAGCAAATCCGCTATTGCCGTAATATTTGCTCGCGGCTGACCGGCCAAAACATTGTTGTTCGCGGCAGCAATGCTATGCGTCGATTGTTGTCGACTTTCGTCTTCTGCAACTGGCTCGGTATATACTCCTCGTCGCATTGCTTCTATTTCAAGACGTGCCAATGCTAACTCACGCTCTAACAACTCTCTCTCTCTTCTATATAAATCGATCTCTCGTTGCTGTGGATTAATCGTTAGCTGCGCATTTGACGTGCCAGGTCCTTGTAAAGAATCCCCGACATCTTCATCATCTTCTCGTCTATCATCCAACCACGCTCCCGATGGATCAGCTTCCATTATGCGCGAGATTAATTCGGTTTTCGTGCCGAAACTGGACAAACCACGCGCTGACAGCAACTCTTTTAAGGCAGCTACCGTGAGTTTATTCAGATCTCTCATCTCTACACTACTCGAACACTTTCTCGTCCTCTATATCTCTCTCTTCCACACAATACAACGCGATATCCCGCGGACACACTGCGGAACCTTCTTGAAGACGATCGAATGCTCGAATATTCTTGTTCGAAAACTCTCTCGCACACTATTCGAAGATCTCTCGTCCTTTGTCTCTCTCTCTTTCGCACAACTCACAACACTGCTCGCGGAAACTTCTCGAAAATGCCCGATTAAATGTTCAAATATTCCATTGACTCGTTATTATCCCGTTATGCACCGTTATTATCCCGTTATTATCCGTTATCATCCCGGCTGAGCCCCCAAATTGTAGGATATTTTGGTGTAAGGATGTAAAATGGAATAGAATACTTTTTAGGGCAAATGACTGTTATTTATTCGTTGGATTACAGGATTAATACGAACAAAGAGATACGCTCGTCTAACGTACGTCTTCGCGCTCTCGCAACGACACAGAGACTACTCGTATCGCGGACCGAAAAATGCTCGGGCGACCTATCTGTTTATACCTAACTCAAGTGCTCGGGTGGTCTATCTGTTTATTTCTAGGAAAATACTCAAGCACTTGGGCAGCCCTACGGATTCACTCTCCTTCATATATAATATGCTGCTATACATTTCTATTAAATTAATTTAGTATTTCTACAAGTATTTAATTTAAATTAGAATAGTTTCCGTTTAATGAATAAAATTGTTTTACCATGGCATACAAAGTATTTCAATTTATGCGAAACGAAGTCTACCCCACACTACTCCTGAGTCAATACAAAACGATATCTATGATTGCTCGTTTTGCATGGAAAGTTGCAAACCCATATGGAATCATACAATATAGAATTCGTTTCGCGCTGATTCGGGTATGGTGTGGGATGGATCTCGCTCCGCATGGAAAGTAGCAAACCCATGTGAAACCTAAAATTTGGTTTGGGGTGGACCGTTAGAAAGTTTTTTTGCAATGTCATTTTCAATTATAATCGATATATATGTAAAGGTCAAAGAAATTTAGATGTTCTTGAATACGTTTATTCTTTTATAACTTTAAATATGAAAGGTCTATCATTGTATATGGTGTCCAAAAATTCTGAGAACCTTATAAAAATTCTTTTGTTTATAACTTTTTAATGAACATCGAGCGACGCCTAAAATCTTTCGGATGTTACTCAGGTCAGTGACCTTTACAATATATGTCAACTTGTATACTTAAATTAACGCGTTCATTATTTCGTATATGTATATACATAACAATCTTCCTAGAAAAATTTAATAGTCTTAAATTTCAATAATATTATAGTATTATTTCAATATTGTAATTGTCATCTCAAAAATAGATAATTATTTAATTCTACTTTAAGTAAATTATAATTTTTGATGTAAAAGTGTTATTTTCTATCTAATATTGACTCCTTTGCACTCAAGAAAATTAAATCTTAAATCATAAGAATATACTTTTCTTGATTGAATTATATAAGATGATTTCATTGTAGCAAATTTTCTTTAATTAACGTATAATATAAGTTCATTTCAAGATTTTCGTGTTAAAACTAAAGATATTTGTAAAAACAAGAATGTCCTTTTTTTCTGTGTGTGTGTGTGTGTTCAGTTGAATGTTAATAATCTTTTCAAATATTATTAAAGATTGTATGAAATATTTAAAAAATGTAAACGGAGATGATATCTACTAATGAATATCTATATCTACTAATAAATTTATTTTCAGATCATTATTCGAAGGAATTTCATGCATTTAATAGGAGGATTCATCGTATGTATTATATTGGTTTAAAATATCATAATTTCCCATCCAATATATTTTAATTATATTATACTTTGCCAAAAAGTCACTTAGACTTGGACAAATTACATTATTTAATGCTTGCATTAATCGGTGAAACGGCTAACAAAATAAGAATTTTTACAATAGACGGTATAAACTATACAAATGCATGGGAGTTGTTAGAGCGCTCATACGAAGTGAAACGCATCCTCATATCACGACATCTTTCATTAATATTAAATACACCCGCGTTAGACAGAGACTACAAGTGGTCTATCCAAGCTCGCTGATGATATGCAACAACATCCCGCGTCCTTAAATGCTTTGGGGGTTTCCGTCGGATCAGAAATAATCGTCCATCTGTTAGAAAGCAAGTTACCGAAAGTCACATTAGAGAAATGGGAGGCAAGTCTTGAAAGAAACGAGTTCCCAAATCTCGAGCAAATCTATGAGTTTTTATACAAAAGCGCGGTTTGCGCTTCGAGACGTGAGAGAGCAAAGGCATTAGAATTTGAAAGGGATAGAGGTGACCCCCCGATCAAAAGAAAACGCGTTTCGAACCAAACCTTCTTAACAAACACGCAGCGTAATTGCATACTATGCAAGGATAAGCGACATCCACTTTTCTTGTGCGATAAATTCAAACAAGCGTCTATCTCTAAGCGTATCGAGATCGTGAAGAACGCGAAGCTGTGTTACAATTGTTTGCGCTCTTATCGAGAAAAACCCTGTAAATACTCGCATTGTACGATTTGTCAAAAACGACACAATACCCTCTTGCATCTTGATAAGTACGCGAGCGGCGGTAAGTTAGACATAAAGAAGCCTGCAAACACTACTACCGAATGACTAATCGCCCCCTCCGCCGGGAGAACAGTGAGCCTCGCGACAATATCACTTCCATCCTCACCACAACTATTAATGAGTGCGATAATACACATTCGCGATCGTAAGAACAATCTCATCCAAGCTCGTGCACTGTTGGACTCGTGCGCTACCGCGAACTTTATCGTCGAACCAGTTGCGAAACGTATAGGTTCACGAGTGATTGCGCATTCTTTACCTATAGGCGCGATCAACACTATGAGTACGAAGTCAAAGGGTTTAATAAAAATTACGATACAATCAAAGATTGACGGTAAAGAATTGACATGTTTAACGATACCGGTTATTACGGATCTCGTTCCCTCGGAAATATTTCCTCGGGAATCAGTCGAGATACCCGCGAACATCCGTCTAGCAGACCCGGAATTTCATTTACCGCGTCCGGTTGATTTGTTAATAGGAGCCGGCGCGACGCTGTCGTTATTTTCCATCGGCCAAATAAATTTGTCTCGTGAAGGTCACGATTTGTATTTGCAGAAAACGCGTCTAGGTTGGGTAGTTGCCGGCGGCACGCCCGTGCAAGGCGCAGTAAAACCGACATGCTACTTAACAATATTAGAAAATCCATTAAACAAATTTTGGACTATCGAAGAAATCGGAACACAGAAATCAAGATCAAAAGAGGAGATCGAATGCGAAGCATATTTCGCTCATAACGTACATCGTGATAACAGCGGACGTTACACCGTTCGTTTATTATTTCGTGAAACGAACCCGCGACTCGGCGACTCGGCGAGTCACGAAGCATCGCTCTCAAGCGCCTGTTATCTTTAGAACGTAAACTCGATACGAATGCGACACTTAAAAGACTACACGCGAGTCCTAGAAGAATATATAAACTTAGGTCACATGTCCGTGGTCGATAAGCCTAACGATGACGGATACTATATGGATTTCTGAGCTCGATGGCATCTCGAATATTTGAACGAGTTTCAGAAACGTAATAAATGGACCACAGATGGACCAGAGCTTCAGGTTGGATCGTTGTGCTCATAAGGGACAAAAATCAACCATGCTCACAATGGCACTTGATAAAATCACTGAACTGCTACCGGGCGAGGACGAAATTGCACGGACTGCCATCATCAAAACGGCCGCCGGAGAACTAAAAAGAACGATGAAGCTGCTCTGTCCATTGCCGATCGAATAACGTTCAAAGAAATGTAAATGCGAATACGAACATATTGACAATGCGAAATGCGAATACGAACATATTGTTAACGCGAAATGCAAACACGACTGTAGTCGAACAAAATATGCGAATGTATCCAACAAATCCAGCAAATAATCCAGCAAATAATCAGCAATATAACGTAAAGGCCATATATATTAGTTGATCGTTACACTCTCAACGGGGAAAGTATGTAACGGCGTATTCGATAGATCGTGCACGATCACGGCCTGCGTAAGGTCGTAATTAAAATCGACATAAGCGACTGTATTAAACAGTTAATGATTTCGTCCGCGGCCTCCGTTGTCTTCGATTGTTTACATTGCCGAGCAGTGGAAGGACGGCCCGACGGCCCTACGGCTCTCGAAGGAACGGGGAGTCCGCGGCGGAGTCAGTAGCAGCGTGACAACCAAGCGATCATAAGACAAAAAAAAGCGAACACACACGAATATAATTTCGTTATCCGGATACGTTCCCAGGCGTCGTCGCGATCCGAGTGCTGGCTCGAGACGTCATCGCGACTCAGAACGCGACCCGAGACGATATCACAAAGAATTCGCTGCGTAACATTTAACATAAAGATTATAAACAAAATTTATATCTTTCACAAGTTTAAACTACAATAAAAAAAGTGTATACGAAACCACAGAGTGAGTGCGAGAGCACTGACCCCGGTTTCAACATATATGATTGTAACAGATTAAATTAGACTGTACATTAAGGCTACGTATACGATTGTACATAGACTTAGACACAAATTATGCATATAAATGTATATAATTTTGTTGCAACAAAAATAAAATATATAAGACTATATTACATAATATTTTATAAATTTTAATTTTAATAAAACAAAAATCTATTGATTTATAAATATTAATTACTAGATTTAATGTACTGATTTATTAATTTGCAAATCACTTTTACTCGTGTTCCTGATGCTTACTGTTTCTAATTTTTATTTGTTGATTTATTATACATCCTCTCTCATTAAAAAATTGATAATTTTAATTCTATAAATGAAAACAATTAGCGCGAAAAATTAATACATTTATTTATTTTCACATACACATACTAGCATTTGATAAAAACATATCTGCATCATGTAATACAAATAGAAATACTTTTAAGATATGTCTACTGAATAATTACGTGACTATAAAAATTGACTATAAAAATAAAAGAATGAGCGATTTATTTTTTTACAATGTTATATTTATCATAATTGCATTAAGAAAACATTACATCATCAATACATTATACATATTAATATAAAAAACGTTTTTTAATATTTTATTAGTATAGATTTAATTAATAAAAGGAATAATAATATGTAGATGCGCAAAATCTATATTTATAAAATTTATATAAAAGGCTTACATAAAAGACTTCTTTTTGTGTCCATCATCAAAGAAATTTTATAAATCATTCTTGTATGAGATGAATTGCACATTAATATTTCAAAGAATATAAAATTAGCACAATTTCCCCTTATTAATATTAATAATTTTATAATTTATATTACATATAATATTATATAATGTATATATAATGTATTATTATATCTTTATAACATTCTATAATATAATATTGTATAACACATATTAATGTATTACATATATATATATATATATATATATATATAATTTAATATTATTTAACATATTATATAATATATTTTATAATATAATATTATATAACATTATATCTTTGTAATATATATTATATACATTATTTATGACCTATATTATTATCTTCATATGTATTATAATTTTCATTAATTGTGATATAATCTATTTTTCTAATAAATAAAAAGAAATTTTGTCAATTAAATTTACTTGTGTTACACATATTTTTCATAATATAAACTTCTTAATATATCGTCAAAAATGTAAAATATCTTATAAAAGAGGTTTTTCTATATTTTTTTTATGTTTTCTTCTACATCTGCTCTAAACAACAGCATTATAACTTACAAATATGTAAAATAATTTCACTCGTCGAAATTTTCACTCGTCTTAGCTGTTATAATAACCGCATTATAGTGTACAAATGCAAAAAAATTAAACTGTAAACTCTTGTAGTCTATTTTGAATTTTAATATTACGTCGTTTTATCAATTTCCATTCATATTTGTTTTTGTACCATTCATGATAAAGTTGATATATTCTGTAAGTAGATAAGAAGTGAAAAAAGCAATTTATATCGCTATATTATATTTATTATATAATATATGCTGTTTTATATTTTTATTAAAATATTTTAGTATTTTTACAATTATATAATTTAAATTAGAATAATTTGCATTTAATGAATAAAATTATTTTACCATGGCATTTAAAATATCCCTATCATGCTTAGTCTAAAGATTCTTTTTTCATTTAGATTCGATATGAATTTGTTTTAGTAAAAGTGCCAAATTAAATTATTGTTTATTATTTTATATCTCTGTAGTACATATATCTTTATAATCAATTCTTATATTACTTACTATTAATTAATAATAATGGTTTCAAATACTATATAATATAATAATCATATTTTCCTTTCAATAATGTTAAGTTTACTTTTATATAAAAGTAAATTTCAAATCAATTAAGAGGGAGAAATATATATATATATATATATATATATATATATATTATATATATATATATATATATATATATATATATATATATATTATTTGTGAAGTTTATTTTGAAAGGAATTCTCTTAATCATTTACAATTCGGACGTAATGATTGATTAAAACTGAAAATTGATTTTAATTGTTTTGTTAAGAAAAAAATAATTCCAGTTTATCAGATAATTTATTGTTAAAATTAGATTTCTTAACTTTAGTTCTTTATTTAACTTCAGTTCTTCGCGAATATCCTTTTAATAATTGAAAATCTCCAAATGTAAAAAGTTAGAATAATTTATTAATCGAATGTACTCTTACCTTCTAGTCCACAGAAATATTTGACGGACTGCCATATAAACAAAATAAACAAATACGCTTATGGAGATGATTTTTATGATATTGTATAACGGATCCTGGAAATCTGATAGCAACCAAGAAATCGTTAGTTTACCAAAGTAGTAAATTGTTGGTATCGTAAGTAGTATCATAATAAAAAGAACACAAACTTTTCGAAACAACTGAAACAGTTTATTCCCATCTCTGTAATATTATTATATTAGTGTCATAAAAGTACATTTAATAAAAAATTAATAATTAATAATTCTTTTAATAATAAATTATTATTATATTATTATAAATAATATCATCAAATGTAGAAATTATAAAACATTATCGAAATTATTTTATCATTTTGTTTTTTGATATATTTTTATTTATTTTATACTGTAATTTATTTATTGAATTGTTATGATTACATCTATAAATCATTCCGTATAAGTTTTAAATTCTTTTGACTTTGTCATCAAACATTTCTTCACACTTTATAATTATTATAGGCAATCTGCTCTTTTCTCTCAAAATGTGCCAAAAAGTTTAAAATCTTCATTTAAAAATATCAAAAATTTATAAACTAATCGTACATATAAATAATATAATGTAAGTTCTGTTACCAAGCTTTATTATTATTGTGGCATGTGTTTATATATGAATTTTGATTTTAATGATTTTAGCGTTTGTCTTAAATTTAATATCTGCTTATTATTTTGTGAAAACATCTTTTTTAATTTATAAAATCTATATATATACAGGGTGATTCTGAACAAACGTTTGTCTTTAAAATATCAAATTCTTGAATGAATTCTAAGACGATTTTTCCTCTTGCAAAATTTTGCCCGGAGCTTAGTTTTTAAACTATAAAGGTAATAGTTAACTACTTACGGAACGAGTACAAGATATAGAGAATGTGTACGCACACACACACATACACACACTGATTGTTACAGTCATCGCGTATAGCAATCAGCTGATCGCGGCGAGCGCCCCACGTAATCGCCTATATCGCGCCGTCCCTGCCTACCTCTTGCACTCGTTCCGTAAGTAGTTAACTATTTTCCTTTATAGTATAAAGACTAAGCTCTGGGCAAAATTTTGCAAGAGGAAAAATCGTTTTAGAATTCATTCAAGAATTTGATATTTTAAAGACAACGTTTGTTCAGAATCACCCTGTATATATATATATATATATATATATATATATATATATATATATATATATATATATATATTAAAATAAAATTTTTCTCATTTTTCTAAAAGCTAGCTCGCTATTATCTACAATGTTTCAACGGTTATAAGATGAATTGTGACGTTACCTTTAATAATGATTTGGGCCGTTTTTCTAATGGATAGCGAGCATTACAACTTGGGCAAGAAAGTATGTCAGTATTTGCCACCTCCTTCAGACAATAAACGTGTATGAATACATTTGCACAGTTACATGCGGATATGAGATTTCTCGTCACATCTATCATAAACAGATTTATATACATAATACATTTTTTAAATAATAATGTTGAAATTATATAATACAGTGTGTTTCAAAATGATTCATCCGATTTCACAGGGCTAAATATGGAACGAGTTTGACTACCGTTTAGACGTATGCCGTGCGTCCGGTGGAGAGCACATTGAACATTTGTGGGGAGAAAAAAAAAGTATTCTTAAACTTGGTATTCTTATACGTATATTAAAATTTACCTGAAGGTTCTATCTTCATTCATTTCAAAGTTATAGCCCTGTGAAATCGGATGAATCATTTTGAAACACGCTGTATATATATATCCAATCTTTTTAGTAAATAAATTATATAGATATATATTTTTGTGTGTGTTGTGTATGTGTCTATGAATGAGCGTAACGCATAAAAAAGTTTATAATACAAAATACATAACGCTGATTTAAAAAATTTTTATTCTGCAAGTATCTTTGTAAAGAAAATTTATTAAACTCTGATTGTTTCCTAACAATAAAACTGCGTACCTTTTTTACAATACCAACATGATGACGTATCCTCCGGTCTTAGTGCATCTGTCATGGAAGAAAGATCAGAGAGTTCAAATTCACTCATTCTTAATTATATTATTAATTTATCAAGCGATAAAGTTTTTCTATGTAAATTTTTGTTGTATCGGACTAATATCTGAAAGTTTTATGAATTTAACTCTCTACGTTGTCACTGTATGATTAATCTATTTATACTGCTATCTTCGATATTGTTTGATTTATTTACATTTATTCTTCTAATAACAACAGTCATTGAAAATACTTAAGACCTTGAGATTTTAAGATTTGAGTGGAAGAGAGAGGAAGAGAGAGCGAGAGAGTAAGAGAGAGAAGAAAGGAGGAAGGGAGAGACAGCGAGTATTTCGAAGATTTAACGAATATATGATCATGCTTATAGCACAATTATAACGTGTTATATTCTATATAATAATTTCAATTATCTATGTACGTAAATTCTTAATTTGTATTTCTCGATTTGATCAAAAGTTTAATATATTAAAGAGCAATTGTAAAAACACCTGTTTTTTCGTCCATTTGATGGACCTAACGGATTAAATCAAATTGTGATCTAATGATAGCTTATGATGATATACGGATTCGCCTACCGATTTTGATAACTTTGACAACTCTTCATATCTCTAAAACCGTTTCTATGTTTAACTTGAAATTTTTCCCAGATAAATACATCATCATCAGCTATATTATTTTGATAACAATTTGATTCGATCCGTGAGGCCCACCAAAGAGGCGAAACTTGTAAGTGCTCTTTATGTTTTCTTTATACTATAATCTACATTCGTTCCGCTTCTCCAATGATTTTTAGCGATATTGATGTTTTTTCAATAGGATAAATTTTCTACGAACATCAAAAATACATGAGATGGTCGAGATGATTTCCTTGATGATTTTCTTGAGACGATTCGAGCGTATCGAGTCAAACATTACGTGTGTTATCTTTATAGATGAATAAAATATTCTTTATTGAAATGTCTCTTATTAGGTTGAAACCATTGTGTCGCAATAGTAATCTGTTCGAAAAGCTACTTGTCTGAGGTTTCTTAAATCTTTACACCTTTCCTTTCATCACATATTGCTTTAGCTTTAGAAGAAACATTTTTATATTGTACAGTATCTTTCTATTAAATTATAATAAATTCTTTTAAAAAATTTAAAATTAAATTTTTTAATTTTTTTATTTTATAATATTTCAAATGTTAAATTTTAATATTTAATTTTTGAATAAATTTTTGAATTTAAACATTAAGCGGACATAATTAGCTTCTTATTAATTTAAACAGAAATCGCATAATTGAGACGATTATATAAAAAATCAATAGCATTATTAATAAGATAGTTATTAATATTCTAAAAATTGGACTGCTTAAAATTTAACTTCCATTTGTAAACTGGAGTTAAGGAAATAATTTCACTGATATCGAGAGATAATCAAATCACCTAATATTTGTGTGATAATAATCGAAATACATAAAGTCTCTAGTATTGAAGATCCTGAGATATTGTAAAAAAAGATCTAATGTATAATTGTTTATATTAACAATGTTATTATACCGATAGAAATTAAAATAATGCAAGTTCATATTTGCCTGTTCATTTTCATATGATAGTAATTATAAGTATTACAGATAATTATAATTATTATGCCAATACGTGTAAAGCAAGTTGTAATTTCCGATTATTAATTTATCAGCATTAACTCACATTGTCATCATTTCTTCGACAGAGGCAATGTGAATCATAAACAGAAGAATCTTAGTTTAAGAGGGAAGGATCAATAACATGTGTTTATAATTTAGTCGTATGTCGACAAAAAGTTATTCAACACATGTTACAGTTACATTTAAAGCGCGATAAAATAAATTGTTATGAATTGTTATAAATTGCTATTAATATGCCATTTCCATGTAAATAATCGTTATTTGCAATATTTCTATCCAAACTGAATACATGATGATTATCAAAACTTAACTCCACATCTACAATCTTATTGTTTACTTCAACTAAATTAATCGTCAAACTATTTCGAGATCAAGAATATATTACGGCGCTATTCGTTATAATTTAAATATTAATTCATGTTCACATTTTGTTAATACACTACAGGAAAGCGAGTCAGCTTTTTGGTCAGGAGTCATAATTGACCTCAATAATCTTAGGCACATGGTTTTTGTAACAAATAGTCTTGTTTGTCTCACCAAAAAATTTCCACGCGTATATTTATAATAAATCGAGTCCTTACGCGTGATTTTGTAATGATAATGTAACATAGGATTTAGGATATTTGTGACACGATGCTTGACCGTGTCGCTATATTTTTTTTAACGTCTAGCGATACGTCATTCTTCTGAATCTTCATTGGTTTTATAAATATTTTATTGTGGATTAGAATATTATATTGCAATTTAAAGGGGCTAATTTAAAGATATACTTATTATTTTTCTTTTGTATGTTATTTTCATACAATTGTAGAAAAAAGAGAAGCTTATCGCTTATAGGAGATAAATAGCTACTTGACTAAACATTAAACAATTTTTATTAAAAGGATTAAAAATTAGTTTGTGTTATATTAGAATCTTTATGAAGTAAAGGAGGAGGAAAAAGACCTTTCTTTCTCTCTTTTATGCACGTACTTTGTAATATAATAAAATAATAAAATACAAGTTTCTCTTTGCACTCAAAAATTCCTATAGTCATATATCAAAAGCTATTTAAGAATTGGCAGAAATAGAGGAAATCTGTTGATGATAGTGTAGTCATATTAAAGGCAAGAAAGATGAAGTGTTCCATTTCGAAAAAAACTAAAAGAACAATATGTTTCAAAGTAGACTGAATATTTAGAATTCTATCCACTATAATATGTATAAAAATCAAAGTAATTGATGGTATTACCTTTTCGCAAGTTTTAGCAAGTTATATGCAATTATAAAATACAGAAAAAAGATGAGTGAAATCAAAACTTGTATACTAAAATTAACGCGTTCATTATTTCGTATATACACAACAATCTATAATCTTCTTAGAAAAATTTAATAATCTTAAATTTCAATAATATTATAGTCTTATTTCAATTGTAATTGTCATCTCAAGCATATATAATTATTTAATTCTACTTTAAGTAAATTATAAATTTTGATGTAAAAGTGTTATTTTCTATCTAGCATTGTCTCCTTTCCATTCAAGAAAATTAAATCTTAAAAATCATAAGAAGATATTTGTCCTGATTCAATTATATAAAATGACTTCATTCAAACAAGTTTTCTTTAATTAATGCGGTATAATTTTATTTCAAGATTTCCGTGTTAAAACTAAAGATATTTTCAAAACAAGAATGTCCTTTCTTTCTGTGTAAATTTCTGTGTTCAACTCAATATTAATAATTTTTTCAAATATTGTTAATTTCTGTGTTCAGCTAAATATTAATAATCTTTATAATTACAAAATATTGTTAAAGATTGTATGAAATATTTAAAAGATGTAAACGGAGATGATATCTACTAATGAATATCTATATCTACTAATAAATTTATTTTCAGATCATTATTCGAAGGAATTTCATGCATTTAATAGGAAGATTCATCGTATGTATTATATTAGATTAACATATTATAATTTCCCATCCAATATATTTTAATTAGTTTATACTTTGCCAAAAATTTTTGTCACAAAATTTATAATAACAATATAATTATTATTAACTTTTTTAGCATTCAACTATGATTCTCTTAGATCTTTTTAGGATTCAACACATTTCTATTTAAATGCAATCTCTTTTCAAATCGTCTTCAAATCACACATGAACCATTTTTTCTAATTTAATATTCAGCTAATATAAAATTTCAAAATTATTAATATATACATTAATATATACACAAAGTTTTTTTCAAGCATCGATTATTGAAACAATTGCGAGAAACAATTCTAGGGTATTTCAAAGTAAACTTTGTCTTTGTTTTTCAAATATAATATTATAATTATCAAGAATATATTATAAAGATCTATTTATTAAATTGTATCGCATCTCCTGGGCCATAAAGCCGGATTTTAACTGAATTATTTAACACATATATGATTGTAACAGATTAAATTAAACTGTACATTAAGGCTACGTATACGATTGTACATAGACTTAGACACACAAATTATGCATATAAATGTATATAATTTTGTTGCAACAAAAATAAAATATATAAAACTATATTACATAATATTTTATAAATTTTAATATTAATAAAACGAAAATCTCTCGATTTATAAATATTAATTACTAGATTTAATGTATTGATTTATTAACTTGCAAATAATTTTTAATCATGTTCCTGATGCTTACTGTTTCTTATTTTTATTTGTTGATTTATTACACATTCTCTCTCATTAAGAAAAATGATAATTTTAATCCTATAAATGAAAACAAGTAGCGAAAAACTAATACATTTATTTATTTTCACATACACATACCAGCATTTGATAAAAATATATCTGCATCATGTAATACAAATAGAAATACTTTTAAGATATGTCTACTGAATAATTACGTGACTATAAAAAATGACTATAAAAATAAAAGAATGAGTGATTTATTTTTTTACAATGTTATATTTATCGTAATTGCATTAAGAAAACATTACATCATCAATACATTATTCATATTAATATAAAAAACATTTTTAATATTTTATTAGTATAAATTTAATTAATAAAGGGAATAATAATATGTAGAAGCGCAAAATCTATATTTATAAAATTTATATAAAAGGTTTACATAAAAGATTTCTTTTTGTGTCCATCATCAAAGAAATTTTATAAATCATTTTTGTATGAGATGATTTGCATTAATATTTCAAATAATATAAAATTAGCACAATTTCCCCTTATTAATATTAATAATTTATATTACATATAATATTATATAGGGTGTCCTAGACCACCCGTACACCCCTTTTCTTTCCAAAACTAAGCATTTTAGAGAAAAATGTTTCAGACAAAAGTTGTTTGGTTTCGAAAGGGCCATAAGATGGTACCATTGGTTTGACCTTGAAGAGTCATTTGAAGGTCACGTGAAAGTCACTTCAATTTTTTTAAACGGAATACCCTATATATTTTTACACATTATTGTAGCTCATCTCGAGAGCTTTCCAAAACACTATAATTAAGTTAGTTTTCATTAAGTACTTTCCGAGTTATGAGGCTTGAAATAATTTCTTAATTTTACGTAAATCATAAAATATCTTGTAAAATATTCATTTTTCGATTATCTTACCTTAATACTTTTATGTACAAAATAAAGAGAGGAATCAATTGGTGTAAAGAAAACACATAGTTGTTTCGAAGAAAAAATATGTAATTTGTAATTAACAATTACATATTTTTTCTTAAAAATAACTGTGTTTCTTTTACACCAATTGATTCCTCTTATTATTTTGTACATAAAAGTATTAAGGTAAGATAATCGAAAAATGAATATTTTACAAGATATTTTATGATTTACGTAAAATTAAGAAATTATTTCAAGCCTCATAACTCGGAAAGTACATAATGAAAACTAACTTAATTATAGTGTTTTGGAAAGCTCTCGAGATGTGCTACAAGAATGTGCAAAAATATATAGAGTATTCCATTTAAAAAAATTAAAGTGACCTTCACGTGACCTTCGAATGACTCTTCAAGGTCAAACCAATGGTACCATCTTATGGCCCCCTCGAAACTAAACAACTTTTGTCTGAAACATTTTTCTCTAAAGTGCTTAATTTTTGAAAGAAAAGGGGTGTACGGGTGGTCTAGGACACCCTGTATATTATTATATCTTTATAACATACTAATATAATATATATATAATATTATTTAATATATTATATAATATATTTTATAATATAATATTATATAACATTATATCTTTGTATATATTATATACATTATTTATCAGCTATATTATTATCTTTATATGTATTATAATTGTTATTAATTGTGATATAATCTATTTCTCTAATGAACAAGAAGAAATTTTGTCAATTAAATTTACATGTATTGTCCATAATATAAGCTTCTTAATGTATCGTAATGTATGTATATTTAAAAATGTAAAATATCTTATAAAAGAGGTTTTTCTATATCATTTTTTGTTTTTTTTATATCTCCTTTAAAAAACAGCATTATAGCTTACAAACATGCATGAATAATGAAATTTTCACTCGTCTTACTTTCTTAAACATTATAATAATCGCATCATAACTTATAAATATACTAGAAATTTAAATTTTAGTCACTGTTGAATATTGTTCTCTTCAATATTTTTAACAGTAGATGCTCTTATTAATTTCCATTCATAAGTGCTTTTGTACCATTGATTATAATGTTCATATATTCTGTAAATATAAGAAGTAAAAAAAAAAGCAATTTATATCTTTATATTATATTTATTATATAATATATGCTGTTTTATATTTTTACTAAGATATTTTAGTATTTTTACAATTATATAATTTAAGTTAGAATAGTTTCCGTTTAATGAATAAAATTGCTATACCATGGCATACAAAATATCTCAACCATTAGTTTAAAAAGATTATTTTTCAATTTAGGTTTGATATAAATTTGTTTTAGTAAAAGTACTAAAAATAAGTCATTTGTGTTTATTAATTTATATCTTTATTGTATATCTTTATAATCAATTCTTATATTTATTATTATTAATTAATAATAATGATTTCAAATAATACATACTATAATAATCATATGTTCCTTTTAATAATTTTAAGTTTACTTTTATATAAAAGCAAATTTTAAATCAGTTAAGAGGCAGAAATGTGATTATTATTCGTGTAGTTTATTTTGAAAGGAATTTTCTTAATCATTTACAATTCGAATGTAATTATTGGTTATAATTGACTTTAATCGTTTCTTCAATTATTTTTTTAAAAATTATTTCCGAAATTTGTCACACAATTTACTGTTAAAATTGGATCTATTAATTTCAATTCTTTATTTTATTACCTTCAATTCTTCGTGAATATACTTTCAATAGTTGAAAATCAACGAATGCAAAAAAGTTAGATTAATTAATTAATCGAATGTACTCTTACCTTTTACTCCAGTCAACTATTGGAGGCACTGTCATATAAATAAACCAAAGAAATATGCCTTGGTTGATGATATTTACGATAAAGGGAAACTGGACATTTAATAGATCCAGGACTTTTAATAGCACTGAATAAATTATTAGTCCAATCATGTAGTTTATAAGTATCGTAAGTTGTATCATAAAAAAATGGTTACAAACTTTTAGAAGCATCTGAAAGAATTTATTCCCATCTTTGTAATATTATTATATTGGTATCATATGAACACATTTAATGAAAAAATAATAAATCTTTAAATAAATTATTTTAATATTATTACAAATAAAATCATCAAACGTAGAAATTATAAAACATCATAGAAATTATTTTATCATTTTATTTGTTTTTTGATATACTCTTATTTATTTTACACTGTAATTTATTTATTGTATTGTTATGATTACATCTATAAATCATTCCGTTTAAGTTTTAAATTCTTTTGACTTTATCATCAAACATTTCTTCACACTTTATAATTATTATAGGCAGTCTGCCCTTCTCTCGAAATATACCAAAAGTTTAAAATCTTCATTTAAAAATATCAAAAAATTATAAACTGATCGTACATATAAATAATAAAATATAAGTTCTGTTACCACGCTTTATTATTATTGTGGCATATGTTTATATATGAATTTTGACTTTAACGATTTTAGCGTTTGTCTTAAATTTAAGATCGGCTTATTATTTTGTGAAAACATCTTTTTTAATTTATAAATTTTATATATATATATATTAAAATAAAATTTTTTTTATTTTTCTAAAAGTTAGCCCGCTCTTCTCTACAATTTTTTAACGGTTATAAGATGTATTGTGACGTTACTTTTAATAATGATTTGGGCCGTCTTTCTAATGGATAGCGAGCATCACAAAATAGGCAATAAAGTATGTTTACAGTATTTGCTATCTTCTTCATACAATAAACATGTATGAATTTATCTGCACACTTACATAGGCACAAGGGTTCTCCTCTGTTACTCTCATCTATCATAAACAGATTTATATACATAATACATTTTTTAAATAGTAATGTTGAAATTATATAATATATATATTCAATCTTTTTAATAAATAAATTATATACAGGGTGAGCCATTTTAATTAACGCACGCAATTATTTCGGAAACAAAACATTTTAGAGAAAAATGTTTCAGACAAAAGTTTTATGGTTTCGAGGGGGCCATAAGATGGTATCATTGGTTTGACCTTGAAGAGTTATTTGAAGGTCACATGAAGGTCACCTTCAATTTCTTAAATGGAACCTACTATTTGTCATTGCATATTCTTGTAGCTTATCTCGAGAGCTTTCCAAAACACTATAATTAAGTACCTTTTCGTTAAGTACTTTTTGAGTTATGAGGCTTGAAATAATTTCTTAATTTTACATAAACCGTAAAATATCTTGTAAAATATTTATTTTTCGATTATCTTATCTTAATACTTTTATGTACAAAATAATGAGAGGAATCAATTGGTGTAAAGAAAACACATAGTTGTTTTTAAGAAAAAATATGGAATTGTTAATTGCAAATTATATATTTTTTCTTCAAAACAATTATGTGTTTTCTTTACACCAGTTGATTCCTCTCATTATTTTGTACGTAAAAGTATTAAGGTAAGATAATCGAAAAATGAATATTTTACAAGATATTTTACGGTTTATGTAAAATTAAGAAATTATTTCAAGCCTCATAACTCAAAAAGTACTTAACGAAAAGGTACTTAATTATAGTGTTTTGGAAAGATCTCGAGATAAGCTACAAGAATATGCAATGACAAATAGTAGGTTCCATTTAAGAAATTGAAGGTGACCTTCATGTGACCTTCAAATAACTCTTCATGGTCAAAGCAATGATACCACCTTATGGCCCCCTCGAAACCATAAAACTTTTGTCTGAAACATTTTTCTCTAAAATGCTTTGTTTCCGAAATAATTGCGTGCGTTAATTAAAATGGCTCACCCTGTAGATACATACTTTTATGTGTGTTTGTGTGTGTGTGACGCATAAAAAGGTTTATAATACAAAATACATAACGTTGATTAAAAAAATGTATACTTCGCTATTATCTTTATAAAGAAAATTTATTAAACTCCGATTATTTCATAAAAATAAAACTCCATACCTATTTTACAATGCCAACATGATGGAGATCTTCGTGCGATCTGTTCCATGGGGGAAATATGTAAGCTTTTGCTATAATAGCGGATTAATACGTCTTATGAATTTAACTCTCCACGTTGTCACTGTATGGTTAATCTCTTGATACTGCTAACTTTGATACTGTTCTGATGATTTATTTACATTTATTCTTCTGACAACAACAGTCGCTGAAAATATTTAAGACCTTGAGACTTTAAGATTTGAACAAGAGACAGCGAGAGCGAGAGCGAGAGCGAGAGCGAGAGCGAGAGCGAGAGCGAGAGCGAGAGCGAACGAGAGAGAGAGAGAGAGAGAGAGAGAGAGGGAGTGGGGGGGAAAGAAGAGAGAGAAAGAATATTTTTTATATTCAACGAACATATCATGCTGATAGCACAAATATAATATGTTATATTCTATACAATAATTTTCATTATCTATGTACGTATATATTTTTAATTTGTATTTCTCGATTTGATCAAAAGTTTAATTTATCGAAGAGCAATTGCAAAAACATCTGTTTTTTGGTCCATTTGGTGGTCCTTAAATTATAAATTCGAATTGTGATCTAATAGCTTATGTTAATATATGGTTAATATATTCGCTTGCCGATTTTTGATAACTTTCACAACTCTTCATATCTCTGAAACCGTTCCTATGTTCAACTTGACATTTTTCCCAGATAAATACATCATCAATATTATTTAGACACAATGATTCGATCCGTGAGGTCCACCAAACGGGCGAAACTTGTGATTACTCTTTATATTGTCCTTATATTCATAATTTATATTTTTTTCCGTTTTCATCCAATGATTTTTAGCGGTATTGTTGTTTTTCCAATAGAATAAATTTTCTACGAACATCAATAATACATAAGATGATCGGGATGACTTCCTTGACGATTTTCTTGAGGTGATTCGATATATTGAGAGTGATTTTATGTCTGTTACTTTTTTAAATGAATAAAATATTCTTTATCACGTTGAAATATCTTTTACTAAATTTTAACCATTGCGCCGTAATAGTAAACCGTTTGTGTAAAGCTACTTGTCTGAGATTTCTTAAATCTTTTCAACTTTTCTCTTACTGCATATTGCTTCAGATGAAATATTTTTATATTGCTGCATCTTTTTATTAAATCATAATCAATTCTTCTGAAAAATTTATAATAAAATTTTTTTATTTGATATTTTAAAATGTTCAATTTTTGAATTTAAATATTAAGCGAAAATAATTAGTTTTTATTAATTTAAGCAGAAATCGCATAATTGAGACGATTATATAAAAAATCAACAGCATTATTAATAAGATAGTCATTAATGTCCTCATAATTGGACCGCTTAAAATTTATCTTCCATTTGTAAACTGGGGTAAGGGAAATAATTTCACTGATATCGAGAGATATTCGAATCACCTAATATGTATGTGATAATAATCGTAATGCATAAAGTCTCTAGTACTGAAGATCCTGAGATATTGTAAAAAAAGATCTAATGTATAATTGTTTACATTAACAATGTTATTATATCGATAGAAATTAAAATAATGCAAGTTCACATTTGCCTGTTCATTTTCATATGATAGTAACCATAAGTATTACAGATAGTTATAATATGCCAATACGTGTAAAGCAAGTTGTAATTTCCGATTATTAATTTATTAGCATTAACTCACATTGTCATCATTTCTTTAACACAGAGGCAATGTGAATCATAAACAGAAGAATCTTAGTTTAAGAGGCAAGGGTCAATAACATGTGTTTATAATTTAGTCGTATGTCGACAAAAAGTTATTCAACGCATGTTACAGTTACATTTAAAGCGCGATAAAATAAATTGTTATGAATTGTTATAAATTGCTATTAATATGCCATTTCCATGTAAATAATCGTTATTTGCAATATTTCTATCCAAACGGAATACATTGTGATTATCGAAACTTAACTCCACATCTACAATCTTATTGTTTACTTCAACTAAATTAATCGTCAAACTATTTCGAGATCAAGAATAAATTACAGCGCTACTCGTTATAATTAAAATATTAATTCATGTTCACATTTTGCTAATACACTACAGGAAAGCGAGTCAGTTTTTTTGGTCTGGAGACATAATTGACCTCAACAATCTTAGGCACATCGTTTTTGTAACAAATAGTCTTGTTTGTCTCACTAAAAAATTTCCACGCGTATCTTTGTAATAAATCGAGTCCTTACGCGTGATTTTGTAATGATAATGTAATATAGGATTTAGGATATTCGTGACACGATGCTTGACCGTGTCGCTATATTTTTTGTAACGTCTTGCGATACGTCAATCTTCTCAACCTTTGTTGGTTCTATAAATATTTTATTGTGGATTAGACTATTATATTGCAATTTAAAGGGGCTAATTTAAAGATATACTTATTATTTTACTTTTGTATGTTATTTTTATACAACTGTAGAAAAAAGAGAAGCTTATCGCTTATACGAGATAAATAGCTACTTGTCTAAACATTAAACAGTTTTTATTAAAAGGATTAAAAATTAGTTTGTGTCATATTAGAATCTTTATAGAGTAAAGGAGAAGGAAAAAGACCTTTGTTTCTCTTTCTTATGCACGTACTTTGTAATATAATAAAATAATAAAATACAAGTTTCTCTTTGCACTCAAAAATTCCTATAGTCAAAAGCTATTTATGAACTGGCAGAAATAGAGGAAATCTGTTGATGATAGTGTAGTCATATTAAAGGCAAAAAAGATGAAGTGTTCTATTTCGAAAAAAACTAAAAGAACTATATGTTTCAAAGTAGACTGAATATTTAGAATTCTATCCACTATAATATGTATAAAAGTCAAAGTAATTGATGGTATTATCTTTTCGCAAGTTTTAACAAGTTATACGCAATTATAAAATACAGAAGAAAGATGAGTGAAATCAAAACTTGTATACTAAAATTAAAGCGGTCATTATTTCGTATACACAACAATCTATAAAATCTTCTTAGAAATCTTTAATAATCTTAAATTTCAATAATATTATAGTCTTATTTTAATTGTAATTGTCATCTCAAGCATATATAATTATTTAATTCTACTTTAAGTAAATTATAAATTTTGATGTAAAAGTGTTATTTTCTATCTAGCATTGTCTCCTTTCCATTCAAGAAAATTAAATCTTAAAAATTATAAGAATATATTTGTCCTGATTCAATTATATAAAATAACTTCATTCAAACAAGTTTTCTTTAATTAATACGGTATAATTTTATTTCAAGATTTCCGTGTTAAAACTAAAGATATTTTCAAAACAAGAATGTCCTTTCTTTCTGTGTAAATTTCTGTGTTCAACTCAATATTAATAATCATTTCAAATATTGTTAATTTCTGTGTTCAGCTAAATATTAATAACCTTTATAATTACAAAATATTGTTAAAGATTGTATGAAATATTTAAAAGATGTAAACGGAGATGATATCTACTAATGAATATCTATATCTACTAATAAATTTATTTTCATATCATTATTCGAAGGAATTTCATGCATTTAATAGGAAGATTCATCGTATGTATTATATTGGTTTAAAATATTATAATTTTCCATCCAATATATTTTAATTAGTTTATACACTGCCAAAAACTTTTGTCACAAAATTTATAATAACAATATAATTATTATTAACTTTTTTAGCATTCAACTATGATTTTCTTAGATCTTTTTAGGATTCAAAACATTTCTATTTAAATGCAATTTCTTTTCAAATCACACATGATCCATTTTTTCTAATTTAATATTCAGCTAATATAAAATTTCAAAATTATTAATCTATACATTAATATATACACGAAGTTCTTTTCAAGCATCGATTATTGAAACAATTGCGACAAACAATTCTAGCGTATTTCAAAGTAAACTTTATCTTTATTCTTCAAATATAATATTATAATTATCACAAGAATTTATTATAAAGATCTATTTATTGAATTGTATCGCATCTCCTTGGCCATGCCTAAAGCCGGATTTTAACTGAATTATTTAACACATATATGATTGTAAAAGATTAAATTAGACTGTACATTAAGGCTATGTATATTATTGTACATAGGCTTAGACACAAATTATGCATATAAATGTACATAATTTTGTTGCAACAAAAATAAAATATGTATATAAAACTATATTACATAATATTTTATAAATTTTAATATTAATAAAACAAAAATCTTCCGATTTATAAATATTAATTACTAGATTTAATGTATTGATTTATTAACTTGCAAATAATTTTTAATCGTGTTCCTGATGCTTACTGTTTCTTATTTTTATGTTTGCTGATTTATTATACATTCTCTCTCATTAAAAAAAATGATAATTTTAATTCTATAAAAGAAAACAAATAACGAAAAACTAATACATTTATTTACTTTCACATACATATACTAGCATTTGATAAAAACATATCTGCATCATGTAATACAAATAGAAATACTTTTAAGATATGTCTACTGAATAATTACGTGACTATAAAAATTGACAATAAAAATAAAAGAATGAGCGATTTATTTTTTTACAATGTTATATTTATCGTAATTGCATTAAGAAAACATTACATCATCAATACATTATACATATTAATATAAAAAACGTTTTTTAATATTTTATTAGTATAGATTTAATTAATAAAAGGAATAATAATATGTAGATGCGCAAAATATATATATTTATAAAATTTATATAAAAGGCTTACATAAAAGATTTCTTTTTGTGTTCATCACCAAAGAAATTTTTTAAATCATTTTTGTATGAGCTTATTTGCATTAATATTTCTAAGAATATAAAATTTGCACAATTTCCCCTTATTAATATTAATAACTTTATAATTTATATTACATATAATATTAGATATTATTATATCTTTATAACATATTAATATAATATATATATATATAATGTAAAATTATTTAATATATTTCATATAATATTTTATAATATAATATTATACAACATTATATCTTTGTAATATATATTATGTACATGAGCTATATTATTATCTTTATATGTTTTATAATTTTTATTAATTGTGATATAATCTATTTCTCTAATGAACAAGAAGAAATTTTGTCAATTAAATTTACATGTATTCTCCATAATATAATCTTCGTAATGTATCGTTAAAAATGTAAAATATCTTATAAAAGAGGTTTTTCTATATCATTTTTTATGTTCTTTTTTATATCTCCTTTAAATAACAGCATTACAGCTTACAAACATGCATGAATAATGAAATTTTCACTCGTTTTATTTTCTTAAACTTTATAATAATCGCATTATAACTTATAAATATACTAGAAATTTAAATTTTAGTCACTCTTGAATATTGTACTCTTCAATATTTTTAACAGTAGATGGTCTTATCAATTTCCATTCATAAGTGCTTTTGTACCATTGATGACAATGTTTATATATTCTGTAAATATATAAGTAGTAAAAAAAAAAGCAATTTATATCTTTATTATATATTTATTATATAATATAGGCTGTTTTATATTTTTCTTAAGATATTTTTGAATTTTTACAATTATATAATTTAAGTTAGAATAGTTTCCGTTTAATGAATAAAATTGCTATACCATGGCATACAAAATATCTCAATCATTCTTAGTCTAAAAAGATTATTTTTTAATTTAGATTTAATATAAATTTGTTTTAGTAAAAGTACTAAAAATAAGTAATTTGTGTTTATTAATTTATATCTTTATTGTATATCTTTATGATCAATTCTTATATTTATTATTATTAATTAATAATAATGATTTCAAATAATACATAATATAATAATCATATGTTCCTCTTAATAATTTTAAGTTTACTTTTATATAAAAGCAAATTTTAAATCAGTTAAGAGACAGAAATGCGATTATTATTCGTGTAGTTTATTTTGAAAGGAATTTTCTTAATCATTTACAATTCGGATGTAATTATTGTCTATAATTGACTTTAATCGTTTTTTAAATTTTTTTTTAAGAAAGAAAATTAATTCCGAAATTTGTCAGATAATTTACTGTTAAAATTAGATCTACTAATTTCAATTCTTTATTTTTTTAACTTTAGTTCTTCGTGAATATACTTTTAATAGTTGAAAATCAACGAATGCAAAAAAGTTAGATTAATTAATTAATCGAATGTACTCTTACCTTTTACTCCAGTCAACTATTGTAGGCACTGTCATATAAATAAACCAAAGAAATATGCCTTGATCGATGATTTTTACGATAAAGGGAAACTGGACATTTAATAGATCCAGGACTTCTAATAGCACTGAATAAATTATTAGTCCAATCGTGTAGTTTGTAAGTATCATAAGTAGTATCAGAAAAAAATAGTCACAAACTTTTAGAAGCATCTGAAAGAATTTATTCCCATCTTTATAATATTATTATATTGGTATCATATGAACACATTTAATGAAAAAATAATTCTTTAAATAAATTATTTTAATATTATTTCAAATAAAATCATCAAACGTAGAAATTATAAAACATCATAGAAATTATTTTATCATTTTATTTGTTTTTTGATATACTCTTATTTATTTTACACTGTAATTTATTTATTGAATTGTTATGATTACATCTATAAATCATTCCGTATAAGTTTTAAATTCTTTTGACTTTATCATCAAACATTTCTTCACACTTTATAATTATTATAGGCAATCTGCCCTTCTCTCTCAAAATGTGCCAAAAAGTTTAAAATCTTCATTTAAAAATATCAAAAAATTATAAACTGATCGTACATATAAATAATATTATATAAGTTCTGTTACCACGCTTTATTATTATTGTGGCATATGTTTATATATGAATTTTGACTTTAACGATTTTAGCGTTTGTCTTAAATTTAATATCGGCTTATCATTTTGTGAAAACATCTTTTTTAATTTATAAAATCTATATATATATATATATATATATATATATATATATATATGTATGTATATATATATTCATATATATATAAACATCTTTTTTAATTTATAAAATCTATATATATATATATATTAAAATAAATTTTTTTTATTTTTCTAAAAGCTAGCCCGCTATTCTCTATAATTTTTTAACGGTTATAAGATGTATTGTGACGTTACCTTTAATAATGATTTGGGTCGTCTTTCTAATGGATAGCGAGCATCACAAAATAGGCAATAAGGTATGTTTACAGTATTTGCTATCTTCTTCAGACAATAAACATGTATGACTTTATCTGCACACTTACATAGGCCCAAGAGTTCTCCTCTGTTATTCTCATCTATCATAAACAGATTTATATAGATAATACATTTTTTAATAATAATGATGAATTTTTATATAATATATATCCAATCTTTTTAATAAATAAATTAATAGATACATACTTTTATGTGTGTTTGTGTATATGTGTGTGTGTGTGTGTGTGTGTGTGTGTGTGTGCGTGTAACTCATAAAAAGCGTTACACACACGCATAAAGAACGCATAAAAATTTATAATACAAAATACATAACGCTGATTAAAAAGTTTATAATCCGCAATTATCTATCTAAAGAAAATTTATTAAACTCCGATTATTTCATAAAAATAAAACTGCGTACCTATTCTACAACACCAACAATATGACGAACTTGGTGCAATCTCTTTGTCTTCCATCGGGGGAAATATGTAAGCTTTTGTTATAATGGCGGATTAATACGTCTTATGAATTTAACTTTCCACGTTGTCACTGTATGGTTAATCTGCTGATACTGCTAACTTTGATACTGTTCTGATGATTTATTTACATTTATTCTTCTGACAACATCAGTCGCTGAAAATATTTAAGATCTTGATTCTTTAAGATTTGAAGAGAGACAGCGAGAGCGAGAGAGAGAGAGAGAGAGAGAGAGAGAGAGAGAGAGAGAAGGGAGGAGAAGAGAGATAAAAAAGAGAGAGTATTTTTTATATTCAACGAACATATCATGCTTATAGCACAATTATAATATGTTATATTCTATATAATAATTTTCATTATCTATGTACGTATATATTCTTAATTTGTATTTCTCGATTTGATCAAAAGTTTAATTTATCGAAGAGCAATTGCAAAAACATCTGATTTTTGGTCCATTTGGTGGTCCTTAAATTATAAATTCGAATTGTGATCTAATAGCTTATGTTAATGTGTGGTTAATATATTCGCTTGCCGATTTTTGATAACTTTCACAACTCTTTATATCTCTGAAACCATTCCTATGTTCAACTTGAAATTTTTCCCAGATAAATACATCATCAATATTATTTAGATCACAATGATTCGATTCGTGAGGTCCACCAAACGGGCGAAACTTGTGATTACTCTTTATATTCTCCTTATATTCATAATTTATGTTTTTTTCCGCTGTCATCCAATGATTTTTAGCGGTATTGTTGTTTTTCCAATAGAATAAATTTTCTACGAACATCAATAATACATAGATGATCGAGATGACTTCCTTGATGATTTTCTTGAGGTGATTCGATATATTGAGAGTGATATTATGTGTGTTATCATTTTAAATGAATAAAATATTCCTTATTACGTAGAAATATCTTTTATTAAATTGAAACTATTGCGCCGCAATAGTGAACCGTTTGAAAAGCTACTTGTCTGAGGTTTCTTAAATCTTTACAACTTTTCTCTTACTGCATATTGTTTCAGATTAAATATTTTTATATTGTTGCATCTTTCTATTAAATCATAATTAATTCTTCTGAAAAATTTATAATAAAATTTTTTTATTTGTTATTATTTTAAAATATTCAATTTTTGAATTTAAATATTAAGCGAAAATAATTAGTTCTTTATTAATTTAAGCAGAAATCGCATAATTGAGACGATTATATAAAAAATCAACAGCATTATTAATAAGATAATCATTAATGTCATTATAATTGGACTGCTTAAAATTGAACTTCCATTTGTAAACTGGGGTAAGGGAAATAATTTCACTGATATCGAGAGATATTCGTATCACCTGATATGTATGTGATAATAATCGTAATACATAAAGTCTCTAGTACTGAAAATCCTGAAATATTGTAAAAAAAGATCTAATGTATAATTGTTTACATTAACAATGTTATTATACCGATAGAAGTTAAATTCGTTAAAATAATGCAACTTCACATTTGCTTGTTCATTCATATGGTAGTAACGGCAAGTATTACAGATAATTCTAATTATTATGCCAATATGTGTAAAGCAAGTTGTAATTTCTGATTATTAATTCATCAGCATTAAGTCACATTATTCATCAGCATTATGTTATCATTTCTTCAACACAGAGGCAATATGAAGCATAAACAGAAGAATCCGAATTTAAGAGACAAGTGTCAATGACATGTGTTTATGATTTATGCTTGTTTCTACCAACGTCGTTTAACTTTAATCTTAGCTTAACATACTCTTCGTCTCCTTCTAACTGTTCCTTTAGAAAAAAGAATGAGTTAAACTAAGATTAATGTTAAGCGACGTTGGTAGAAACAGCCACTAGTCGTGTATCGATAAAAAGATATTTAGAGCATGTTACAGTTACATTTAAAGCGCGATAAAATAAATTGTTATGAATTGTTATAAATTGCTATTAATATGCCATTTCCATGTAAATAATCGTTATTTCCAATATTTCTATCCAAACGGAATGCATTGTAATTATCGAAACTTAGCTTCACATCTACATTGCTATTGTTTAACTATATCTCAATTAAATTAATGACGTCAACTATTTAGAGAACAAGGATAAATTACAGCGCAATAATTTAAATCGCTATAATTTAAATCTTATTATATGTACATTCTGATAAGAACCTACAGGAAAGTGAGTCAGTTTTTTAGGTCTAGAGTTATAATTGACCTCAACAATCTTTGGCACACCGTTTTTGTAACAAATAGTTTTGTTTGTCTTGCCAAAAAATTAGTATTGAACTATGATTTTTTAAGAATCTTTTTAGAATTAAACACATTTCTATTTAAATGCAATCTCTCTTCAAATCATCTTCAAATCACACTTGGACAATTTTTTCTAGTTTAATATTCAGATAATATCAAATTTCAAAATTATTAATATATGCGTTAACATATGTATACACGAAGTTTTTGTTAAGAATCGATTATTGAATTGCGAGCTACACAATTCTAGCCGTATTTCAAGGTAAACTTCGTCTAAGTTTTTCAAGTATGATATCATAATTATCACAAGAATTATAAAGATCTATTTATTGAATTGTATCGCATCTCCTTGATCATAAAGCCTGATTTCAACTGAATTTTTCAACAGAAATATGATTATAATAGATTAAATTTGACTGCATATTAAGGTTACGTATACGATCGTACACAGCCTTAGACACTCAAATTATATAAATATGTATATAATTTCTCGTTGCGACAAAAAATAAAATATATGTTTAAAGCTATATTACATAATATTATAAATTTTAATATTAATAAAACGAATCTCTCTCGACTTATAAATATCAATTGCTAGACTCAATGTATTGATTTATTAATTTGCAAATAATTTTTAATCGTGTTCCTGATACTTATAGTTTCTTATTTTTATTTGTTGATTTATTATTTATTATCTCTCTCATTAAAAATAATGATAATTTTAATTTTATAAATGAAAACAAATAGCGTAAAACGAACATTTATTTATCTTCACACACACATACTAGTATTTGATACAAACATATCTGCATAATGTAAATAGAAATACTTAAACTATGTCTACTGAATAATTATGACTATGAAAATAAAAGAATGTGTTAGCGATTCATATTTATTACAAAATTATATTTATATGTATCGCAATTATATCATGAAAATGTTACATCATCAATTACATCATTAACTATAAAATCATTATAATACACATCATTATAATATAAAAAAAAATGTATTTTTTATTATATTATTGAATATTTTATTAGTATAAATTTAACTAATAAGAGAAATGATAATATGTAGGTGCGCAAAATGTATATTTATAAAGTTTATATATAAGATGTAATTTATTTTTGTGTCTATCATCAAAAGAAATTTTATAAATCGTTTTTGTGTGATATAAATCACATTAATATTTCAAGAAATATAAAATTAGCAATTTCTTCTTATAAATATTTTGATAATATATTATACAAGGTGAGTTCAATAAAATGTTATAGCTTAATATCTTTGAAACGGCTGGATGGATTTTGTTTTTGGATTCGATTTTCTGGGTCCTTTCACTTCTTTTCAGCTTTCGCAACCGCTCCCTCGTGAGAGCACCAAACTTCGTTTTTTTTTAAATGGCACTTAAAAAAATTAACGGATTCTACGTTGCAAAAGAAGTCAGTTTTATTCGAAAAATTTTTTTTCTCATTAGTTACTGTTGTTAGATCAGGTGAACGAAGTGGCTACTGGATAAGTCCACCATATCTATCGTTGATCAAACATTTAATTCATCTCATTTAATATCTTTAGATTTCTTTTTCTGGGGATATGTAAAGGAAAAAGTATTTAGCACAGTTTCTACTACGAGAGAAAAATTAAAGGAACAAATTCGGGCTGCGCATTGATTACACCATGAATATTGTAATTATATTAAGTGTTCGCAAAACTATTGCCCAAAGACTACTAAGTGCTTCGAGGTACATAATACGCTTTTTGAACATTTATTAAAATAAATGCACTCGCTTCGGTGAATGTCTATTAGATATAAGAATCCGAAGTTCGACGCTTCGAACTCCATTTTGAATGATTGTAGTTCGGAAACTAATAATTGTAGAAAAGAATTTTTCGAATAAAAGTGCCTTCTTTTTTAACGTAGAATCTATTAATATTAGTTTTTAGGGAAGGTGCTATTTAAAAAAAAAACGGAGTTTGGTGCTTCCACCCCACGAGGCAGCGATTGCGAAAAGTGAAAATAAGTCCAAGTGAAAGAGCACATCGAACTAAGAAAATCGAAGTCAAGAATATTAAAATCCATTCAGTCACTTCAAAGGTATTAGGCTGTAATACTTTATTTGGCCCACCCTGTATACAATATTTATAAGCTATATTATAATATTTGTATGTATTATAATTTTTATTAGTTATGATACAATCTTTTTATCCATGAACAAGAAGAAATTTTGTCAATTGAATTTAAAATATGTTACATGTATTTTTAATAATATAAGCTTCTTAATATACTGTAAAAAATGTAAAATACCCTATAAAAGCGGTTTTTATCTTTTTTATAAATTAAAACGAAAATAACACATAAGAGTTACAGCGCGATAGTTGGAGCGCAGAGAAGAAAAGCGACATGAGACACACAACAGCATACTGTTTATTAATTGTAAAAAAGCGCGGAATCTGATCTGCTGCGATTTCGCACAGCACAATTATAGTACAATATATTTGATGGATTGTTGGAAGTAACGCGCTTACTAGACCTCCGCGGGATGCAATTTAGCGTCACCTGCGCGTCGAAACTCGAGAAACAAATTCGTATAATGTAACGCGTCGTAATTTGTATATATTGTTAATATTGCGCTGAGGAAGGATCAAAAGATGATCCGAAACTTTCGCCTTTTTTTATTATTGTAATATGAGTTTGTGATATTGGAAAAAAGAACTGTTATTTCTTCTATGCGCTCCAACTACCGTGCTTTGGCTCTTATGTACCATTTTCGTTTTAATTTTTAATTATTTGAGCCAAATTTCTAATTATTATTTTTTTTATTATCGTTTTCTTCTATATCTGCTTTAAACAACAGCGTTATAGCTTACAAATATACAGAATAATGAAATCTTCACTCTCTTGTCTTACTTTCTTAAATGTTGTAATAACCGTATTACATAGCTTATAAATATAAAAGAAAATTTATATTCTATGTAATATTATATATTACATTATATATTATTATATCTTTATAATATAACATAATATTTTATATAACATATTAATATAATATATATAATGTAATTATATAATATTATATAATATATTTTATAATATAATATTACACAATATTATATTATTGTTATATATATTATATACATTATTTATAAGCTATATTATGATTTTTATATGTATTATAATTTTTATTAATTGTGATATAATCTTTTTATCCACATGAACAAGAAGTAATTTTGTCAATTAAATTTACATGTGTTACATGTATTGTCCATAAAATAAGCTTCTTAATGTTAAAAATCGTTAAAAATGTAAAATATCTTATAAAAGAGGTTTTTCTATATCTTTTTTATGTTTTTTTCTATACCTGCTTTAAACAACAGCTTACAAATATGCAGAATAATGAAATTTCCACTCGTCTTACTATCTTAAATGTTATAATAACCGTACTATAACTTGCAAATATACAAGAAAATTAAATTTTAGTCACTCTTAAATATTTTCAATGTTAACATTATATCGTTTTATCAATTTCCATTCAGTGCTATTGTACCATTGATCATAAAGTTGATATATTCTGTAAATAGATAAGAAATAAAAAAAGCTGTTTATATCGTTATATTTATTATATAATACATGCAGTTTTATATTTCTATTAAAACATTTTAGTATTTTTACAATTATAATTTAAATTAGAATAATTTCCGTTTAATGAATAAAATTATTTTACCATGACATATAAAATATCTCAATCATCCTTAGTCTAAAGATTCTTTTTTAATTTAGATTTGATATGAATTTGTTTTAGTAAAAATACCAAATTAAGTTATTTTTGTTTATTATTTTATATCTTTATTGTGTACTTTATAATCAACTCTTATATTGATTATACATTGATATTTATTATATTGATTATATATTGATTATTATTAATTAATAATAATTATTTCAAATACTAAATAATATAATAATCATATTTTCTTTCCAATTAATTTTAAGTTTATTTTTACATAAAAAAATTTTAAATTAATTAAAAAAGAGGAATATGATTATTATCCGTGAGATTTATTTTGAAAGGAGTTTTCTTAATCATTTATTTAATTCGAACGTAATGATTGACTATAATTGATTTTAATTAATTGTTTTGTTAAGAAAAAATTGATTCCAAAGTTTGTCAGATAATTTATTGTTAAAATTAGATTTATTAACTTTAGTTCTTTATTTAACTTCAGTTTTTCGTGAATATGCTCTTTATAATTAAACGAATGTAAAAAGGCAGAATAATTAATTATTCGAATGTACTCTTACCTTCTACTCCAGTCAATTATTTTACGCACTGTCATATAAATTAAGAAAAGAAATATGCTTAACATGATTATTTTAACAATAATGGATATCAGATTCCAGACATCAAGTGACAGTATTGCATAAACTATTAAACTACTTATGAAGTTTACAAATATCGAAAATAATATCATAGAAACAGGTGCATAAACTTTTTGAAGCATCTGAAAAAATTTATTCCTATCTCTGTAATATTATTATATTAGTATCATAAGCATATATTATATGAAAAATTAATATAATTCTTTTAATAAATTATTGTAATAATTTTATAACTGAAATTATAAAATATATAGAAATTACAAGACAACTTTAAAGTTTTATCATTTTATTTGTTTGTTGATATGTTCTTATTAATTTTACACTATAATTTATATATTTAATTGTTATTATTACATCTATAAATCATTCCGTGTACGTTTTAAATTCTTTTAAATTTGTCATCGAATATTTGTTCACACTTTAATTATTTATAGTCAGTTTGCCTTTCAAAATATGCCACAAATTTGAAATCTTAATTTAAAAATATTAAAAAAGTTATAAACTGATCGTATATATAAATAATATAATATAAGTTCTGTTACCAAGCTTTATTATTATTGTGGCATATGTGTATACATATATGAATTTTGACTTTAACGATTTTAGCGTTTGTCTTAAATTTTATATCTGCTTATTATTTTGAAAAAACATCTTTTTTAAGTTGTAAAATCTATATATATGTTACAATAGAAAGGTTTTTTACTTTTCTATAAGCTTAGCTTGCTATTTTCCACAATTTTTTAACGGTTATAAAATCTTTTATGACCTTACCTTTAATAATGATTTTGACTGTATTTCTAATGGATACTGAGCACCACAACGTGGACAATCCAGCAAGTTTCGAGTATTTGCTAATAACTCTAGACAATGAACGTGTATGAATTTATTTGCACATGTACATGGGCGTATGAGATTTCCCTTCGAATCTATTATAAACAGATTTACATATATAATACATTTTTTAAATAATAATGTTGAATTCATATGGAACATATTATACAGGGTGTCCCGAAACTAACGCTTGATATTTTAAAGGCAGATTCTCTGGCCAATTTAAAAACTATTTTTCCTCAGCGAAAATGTCGCGGCACTAATAGTTTTCGAGTTATAAACGATTGAAAATAAAGGGTTTTTTGCAAACTAAGGCTTATGGGAATAAAATATTAATAAAGTCACATTCTTTAGTTAATTTTAGGTAGACTTTACTTTAATAGAATTTTAATTTAAGGCTTAGTTAGAAAGATACATGATGACAAAAATTGGGAATATGCAAAAAATAATGATCTCCCTCGACATTTTCGCTGAGGAAAAATCATTTTTAAATTGGCCAGAGAATCTGCCTTTAAAATATCAAGCGTTAGTTTCGGGACACCCTGTATTGGTATATAATCCTTTTTAGTAAATTGATTATATTAGATACTTGTGTGTGTGTGTACGTGTGTGTGTGTGTGTGTGTGTGTGTGTGTATGTATGTGTGTGTACGCATCAAAAAGTTTATAATACGAAATACATAACACAAATTTTAAAAGTTTTATTCCGCAAATATCTTTATAAAGAAAATGTATTATATTCTGATTATTTCATAAAAGTATATAAAATTACATACTTTTTTTATAATTCCAGCATAACAACGTATTCTGTAATTCCATCAATCTTGATAAGATCCGTGCATTTTCTGTAGAAGAAATACCAGAGAGTTCAAATTTATTCATTTTTATAATTATACTATAAATTTATTAATCAATAAAATTTTGTTATATAAATTTTTGTTGTAATAACGGATTAATATCATCTATATGTTTTGTGAATTTTACTCTCAACGTCACTGTATGGTTAATCTATTAATACTGCTATCTTCAATACTGTTTTGATGATATATTTACATTTACTTTTTTAACAACAACAGTCGCTTAAAATATTTAAGACCTTGAAATTTTTAAGACCTTGAAATTTTAAGATTCAAGAGGGAGAGAAAGGAAGAGAGAAAGAGAGAGAGAGTAAGAGAGAGAGAGAGAGAGAGAGAGAGAGAGAGAGAGAGAGAGAGAGAGAGAGAGAGAGAGAGAGAGAGAGAGAGAGGAAAGGAGGAAGGGAGAGAGAGGGAGTATTTCGAAGATTTATTAAACTTTGATTATTTCATAAAAATAAAACTACGTACTTTCTTCACAATGCCAACATGATGGCGTATCCTCCGATCTTAGTTCATCTGTCAAAGAAAGATCAGAGAGTTCAAAATCACTCATTTTTAATTATATTATTAATTTATCGAGCAATAAAGTTTGTTATGTAAATTTTTGTTGTAATAACGGATAAATATCTGAAAGTTTTATGAATTTTACTCTCCACGTTGTCACTGTATGATTAATCTCTTGAATAATGAGCAGTAATCTACTGCTATCTTCGATATTGTTCTGATTTATTTACATTTATTCCTCTAACAACAACAGTCATTGAAAATACTTAAGACCTTGAGATTTTAAGATTTGAGAGTGAGAGAGTGGAGGGGGAAGGAAGAAGGAAGGGAAGAAAGAAGGAAGATAGAGGGAATATTTTTAAAATTTAATGAACATATGATCATGCTTACAACATAATTATAATATGTTATAATCTGTAGAGAATAATTTCGATTATCTATACACATTTAATATTAATTTGCGTTTTTTATTTATTTATTCAGAGGTTAAATTTATAAAATTTATATTCTCCTTATTCATAATTTACATTTCTTTCCGCTTCGATCAAATGATTCTTAGCGATATTGTTGTTTTTCCAATAGGATTAATTTTCTACGAACATCAAAAATATGATACATGAGATGATCGGGATGACTTCCTTGATGATTTTCTTGAGATGATTCGATATATTGAGAGTGATATTATGTGTATTATCTTTCTAAATGAATAAAATATTCTTTGTTACGTTGAAATATCTTTTATTAAACTGAACATTTCCGTCGAACGCGTCCGGACAGCTCGACGGCTGTTCTTCGACTCAGTTGACTATCGTTGTTTATCAACATTCTTCTTGTCAACGGGATCCGGACAACGACAGGGCCGTAACGATTCGGGCGCGCGCGTAACACTATATATAAAAATCAAAGTAATTGATAGTATTATCTTTTCGCAAGTTTTAGCAAGTTATATGCAATTAGAAAATATAGAATAAAGATGAGTGAAATCAAAACTTGCATACTTAAATTAACGCGTTCATTATTTCGTATATATACAACAATCTATAATCTTCTTAGAAAAATTTAATAATCTTAAATTTCAATAATATTATAGTCTCATTTCAATTGTAATTGTCATCTCAAGAATATGTAATTATTTAATTCAACTTTAAGTAAATTATAATTTTTGATGTAAGAGTGTTATTTTCTATCTGACATTGTCTCCTTTCCAATCAAGAAAATTAAATCTTAAAAATCGTAAGAATATATTTGTTTTGATTTAATATAAAATGACTTCATTCAAACAAGTTTTCTTTAATGCGGTATAATTTTATTTCAAGATTTCCGTGTTAAAACTAAAGATATTTTCAAAACAAAAATGTCCTTTTTTTCCATGTAGATTTCTGTGTTCAGCTAAATATTAATAACCTTTTCAAATATTATTAATTTCTGTGTTCAGCTAAATATTAATAATCTTTTCAAATATTGTTAAAGATTGTATGAAATATTTAAAAAATGTAAACGGAGATGATATCTACTAATGAATATCTATGTCTACTAATAAATTTATTTGCAGATCATTATTCGAAGGAATTTCATGCATTTAATAGGAGGATTCATCGTATGTATTATATTGGTTTAAAATATCATAATTTCCCATCCAATATATTTTAATTAGTTTATACTTTGCCAAAAATTTGTGTCACAAAATTTATAATAACAATATCATTTTAAAGTAAACTTCATCCGAATTTTTCAAATATAATGTTATAATTATCAAAAGAATATATTAAAGATCAATTTATTGAATTGTATTGCATCTCCGTGGCCATAAAGCCGGATTTTAACTGAATTTTTTAAAATATGATTATAACAGATTAAATTAGACTGTATATTAACGCAACGTATACGATTGTACATAGCTTTAGACACTTAAATTATGCATATAAATGTATATAATTTTGTTGCAACAAAAATAAAATATATAAGACTATATTATACAATATTTTATAAATTTTAATATTAATAAAACGAATCTCTCTCAATTTATAAATGTTAATTACTAGATTTAATGTATTGATTTATTAACTTGCAAATAATTTTTAATCGTGTTTCTGATGCTTAGTGTTTCTTATTTTTATTTGTTGATTTATTATACATTCTCTCTTATTAAAAAAGATGATAAATTTAATTCTATAAATGAAAACAAATAGGGAAAAACTAATACATTTATTTATTTTCACATACACATACTAGCATTTGATAAAAACATATCTGCATCATGTAATACAAATAGAAATACTTTTAAGATATGTCAACTGAATAATTATGTGACTATAAAAATTGAATATAAAAATAAAAGAATGAGCGATTTATTTCTTTACAATGTTATATGTATCGTAATTATATTAAGAAAACATTATATCATCAATACATTATACATATTAACATAAAAAACGTTTTTTAATATTTTATTAGTATAGATTTAATTAATAAAAGGAATAATAATATGTAGATGCGCAAAATCTATATTTATAAAATTTATATAAAAGGTTTACATAAAAGATTTCTTTTTTTGTCCATCATCAAAGAAATTTTATAAATCATTTTTGTATGAGATGATTTCCATTAATATTTCAAAGAATATAAAATAAGTACAATTTCCCCTTATTAATATTAATAACTTTATAATTTATATTACATATAATATTAGATATTATTATATCTTTATAACATATTAATATAATATATATATGTATATATATATATATATATATATATATATATATATAATGTAATATTATTTAATATATTATATAATATATTTTATAATATAATATTATATAACATTACATCTTTGTAATATATATTATATACATTATTTATGAGCTATATTATTATCTTTATAGGTATTATAATTTTTATTAATTGTGATATAATCTATTTATCCATGAATAAGATGAAATTTTGTCTATTATATTTATATGTGTTACACGTATTTTTCATAATATAAACTTCTTAATGTTTCGTCAAAATTGTAAAATATCTTATAAAAGCGACTCTTTTATATCTCTTTTAATGTTTTTGTTCTATATCTCCTTTAAATAATAGCATTATAGCTTACAAACATGCAAAATAATGAAATTTTCACCCGTCTTACTTTCTTAAATATTATAATCATCGAATTATAACTGATAAATATACTAGAAAATTAAATTTAAATCTCTTCAATATTGTACTCTTCAATATTGTTGTCAGTAGATGGTCTATCATTTATTAATTTCCATTCATAAGTGCTTCGGTTCCATTGATGATAAAGTTCATATATTCTGTAAATAAATAAGAAGTAAAAAAAAAGCAATTTATATCTCTATATTATATTTATTATATAATATATGCTGTTTTATATTTTTATTAAGATATTTTAGTATTTTTACAATTATATAATTTAAATTAGAATAGTTTCCGTTTAATGAATAAAATGCTGTACTATGGCATACAAAGTATCTCAATCATCCTTAGTCTAAAAAGATTATTTTTTAATTTAGATTTAATATAAATTTGTTTTAGTAAAAGTACCAAATTAAGTCATTTGTGTTTATTAATTTATATCTTTATTGTACATTTTTATGATCAATTCTTATATTTATTATTATTAATTAATAATAATGGTTTCAAATAATACATAATATAATAATCATATGTTCCTATTAATAATTTTAAGTTTACTTTTATATAAAAGCAAATTTTAAATCAGTTAAGAGAGAGAAATGTGATTATTATTCGTGTAGTTTATTTTGAAAGGAATTTTCTTAATCATTTACAATTCGGATGTAATTATTGGCTATAATTGACTTTAATTGATATTTCAATTATATCTTTTTTTTTAAGAAAAAAAATTAATTCCGAAATTTGTCGGAAAAATAATTTATTGTTAAAATTAGATTTATTAACTTTAGTTCTTTATTTAACTTTAGTTCTTCGCGAATATCCTTTTAATAATTGAAAATCTCCAAATGTAAATGTTAGAATAATTTATTAATCGAATGTACTCTTACCTTTTACTCCAGTTAACTATTGGAGGCACTATTATATAAGCTTTCCAAAGAAATATGCCTGGGCCGATGATTTTTACGATAAAGGGAAATTGGATATTTAATAGATCCAGGACTTTTAATAGCACTGAATAAACTATTAGTCCAATTATGCAGGTCATAAATATCGTAATTACTATCCCGAATATAAATTTCCAAACTTCCAAAAGTATCTGAAACAATTTATTCCCATCTTTGTGATATTATTATATTGGTATCATATGAACACATTTAATGAAAAAATAATAATTCTTTAAATAAATTATTTTAATATTATTATAATTAGAATCATCAAACGTAGAAATTGTAAAACCTCATAGAAATTATTTTATCATTTTATTTGTTTTTGATATACTCTTATTTATTTTACACTGTAATTTATTTATTGAATTGTTATGATTACATCTATAAATCATTCCGTTTAAGTTTTAAATTTTTTTGACTTTATCATCAAACATTTCTTCACTTTATATTATAGACAGTCTGCCCTTCAAAATATGCCAAAAGTTTAAAATCTTCATTTAAAAATATCAAAAAATTATAAACTGATCGTATATATAAATAATATAATGTAAGTTCTGTTACCAAGCTTTATTATTATTGTGGCATATGTTTATATATGAATTTTGATTTTAACGATTTTAGTGTTTGTCTTAAATTTAATATCTGCTTATTATTTTGAAAAAACATATTTTTTAAGTTGTAAAATCTATCTATCTATATATATATATATATATATATATATATATATATATATATATATATATATATATAAAACTTTTTTTATTTTTTTAAAAGCTAGCTCGCTATTTTCTACAATTTTTTAACGGTTATAAGATCTTTTGTGACGTTACCTCTGGTTCGGGCCGTATTTCTAATGGATAGCCATATTTACAAAATGGGCAATAAAGTGTGTCTTTAGTATTTGCTATCATCTTCAGACAATAATCATGTAGGAATTTATCTTTACATTTACATTGGGGTTTGAGATTTCTCGGCACATCTATCATAAACAGATTTATATACATAATATTTTTACACACACTTTTTTTAAATAATAATGTTAAATTTATATAATATATATTCAATCTTTGTAAAAAATAAATTATGTAGATACATATTTTTATGTGTGTTTATGTATATATATATATATATATATATATATATATATATATATATATGTGTGTGTGTGTGTGTGTGTGTGTGTGTGTGTGTGTGTGTGTGTGTGTGTGTGTGTGTGTGTGTGTGTGTGTGTGTGTGTGTGTGTGTGTGTGTGTGTGACGCATAAAAAGGTTTATAATACAAAATACATAACGCTAATTTAAAAAATTTATACTCCGCAATTATCTTTATAAAGAAATTTTAATAAACTCCGATTATTTCATAAAAATAAAACTGCGTACCTATTTTACAATGCCAACATGATGGCGATCTTCGTGCGATCTGTTCCATGGGGGAAATATGTAAGCTTTTGCTATAATAGCGGATGAATACGTCTTACGAATTTAACTTTTCACGTTGTCACTGTATGGTTAATCTCTTGATACTGCTAACTTGGATACTGTTCTGATGATTTATTTACATTTATTCTTCTGACAACAACAGTCGCTGAAAATATTTAAGACCTTGAGACTTTAAGATTTGAACGAGAAACAGCGAGAGCGAGAGCGAGAGAGAGAGAGAGAGAGAGAGAGAGAGAGAGAGGGGGGGGGAGAAAGAAAGAAGAGAGAGAAAGAGTATTTTTTATATTCAACGAACATTTCATGCTTATAGCACAATTATAATATGTTATATTCTATATAATAATTTTCATTATCTATGTACGTATATTCTTAATTTGTATTTCTCGATTTGATCAAAAGTTTAATTTATCAAATAGCAATTGCAAAAACATCTGTTTTTTGACCCATTTGGTGGACCTTAAATCCAGTTGTGATCTAATGATAGCTAAGGATAATACATATATAGATTCGCTTGCCGATTTTGATAATTTTGACAACTCTTCATATATCTCTAAAATCATTCCTTTGTTCAACTTGAAATTTTTCCTAGATAAATACATCATCATCAGCTATTATTTTGATCACAATGATTCGATTCATGACATCCACCAAACAGGCGAAACTTGTGATTACTCTTTATATTCTCCTTATATTCATAATTTACTTTTTTTCTGCTTTCCTCCAATGATTTTTAGCGATAATGTTGTTTTTCTAATAGGAAAATATAAATTTTCTACGAACATCAAGAATATTCATCAAAAATACATGAGATGGTCAGGATGACTTCCTTGATTTTCTTGAGACGATTCGATATTTCGAGTGTACTATTATGTGTGTTACTTTTATGGATGAATAAAATATTCCTTATTAGGATGAAATATCCTTCATTAGGTTGAAACCATTATGCTGCGGTAATTCGAAAGTAATCCGTTGAAAAGCTATTTACTGTGTGTGTGTGTGTGTGTGTGTGTGTGTGTGTGTGTGTGTGTGTGTGTATGTGAGGTTTCTTAAATCTTTACAACTTTTCCCTCATCGCATATTGCTTTAGATGAAACATTTTTATATTGTAGCATCTTTCTATTAAATCATAATAAATTCTTCTGAAAAATTTATAATTGCAATAAATACAAATAAATACAATTAATATACGATGCTAATAGAGCACTTTAATTTATGTTGAATCTTACGGTAACAATCGCACAAGCAAACTTGTAATTTCATTTTGAACTATAATAATTAATATGATAATATGATAATATAATATAATAATATAATAATAATATAATAATAAAATACTTTCAATGAAAAAAGTTATTTATGAAATTCTGGCTTGTAAATTATTTTAATTTAAATATTCATGTATCTGAAAATTTATAGAATTGATTACGCCGTTTTTTAATTAACATTATTTTAATTTTATTTTATATTATTTTAAAATGTTTAATTTTTGATTAAATTTTTGAATTTAAATATTAAACGAAAATAATTAGCTTATTATTAGTTTGAGCAGAAATTGCATAATTAAGATGATTTTATAAAAACTCAACAGTATTATTAATATTAAGATTCATTAATTTTCATAAAATATTGCGAAGATAATCATTAATGTTCTCATAATTTGACTTCCACTCGTAAACTGGGATTGGGGAAATAATTTCACTGATATCGACAAAGACATTACAATGGTCGAATGTGTCTATATATATATGTGATAATAATCGTAAGTATATAAAGTTTCTAATACTGAAGATTTTAAGACACAATAAAAAAACAAGATTCAATGTATAATATGTATCTATAATTATTTGTATCTATAATATTTATATGTATCTATATATTTATATGTATCTATAATATTTTTTTGTATGTATCTGTAATTGTTTACATTAACAATGTTATTGTACCAATCGAAATTAAATGCGTTAAAATAATGTAAGTTCACATTTGCCTGTTCATTCATATGGCTGTAAATACAAGTATTACAGATAATTATAATTATTATGCCAATATGTGTAAAGCAAGTTGTAATTTCCGATTATTAATTTATCAGCGTTAAGTCACATTGTCATTATTCTTCAACACAGGCAGTGTGAATCATAAACAGAAGAGTCCTAGTTTAAGAGACAAGTGTCAATAACATGTGTTTATGATTTATGCCTGTTTCTACCAACGTCGTTTAACTTTAATCTTAGCTTAACTCACTCTTCGTCTCCTTCTAATTGTTCCTTTAGGAAAAAAATAAAGATTGAGTTAAGCTAAGATTAAAGTTAAGCGACGTTGGTAGAAACAGCCATTAGTCGTATATCGACAAAAAGTTATTTAACGCATGTTACAGTTACGTTTAAAGCGGGATAAAATTGTTGTAAATTGTTATAAATTATTATTAATACGCCATTTCCATGTAAATAATCGTTATTTGCAATATTTCTATCCAAACGGAATACATTATAATTATCGAAACATAATTCCACATCTACATTGTTATTGTTTATTTCAACTAAATTAATCGTCAAACTATTTAGAGATCAAGGATAAATTACAGTGCTACTCGTTATAATTTAAATATTAATTCATGTTCACGTTCTGATAATACACTATAGGAAAGTGAGTCAGTTTTGTTAGTTTAGAATCATAATTAACTTCAACAATCTTAGACACATCGTTTTTGTAACAAATAATTTTGTTTGTCTCGCCAAAAAATTTCCACGCGTATCTTTGTAATAAATCCAATCCTTACGCGTGATTTTGTAATGGTGATGCAACGTAGGATTCAGGATATACGATGATATTTGTGTCATGTGATACGATTCAACCGCGTTCACTACATTTTTAGTAATGTTCCGCGATACATCATTTTTCTCAGCCTTCGTTGGTTTTACACAAATATTTTATTTGATTGTAGAGTAGAATATTATATTGGAATTAGCCAAATTTAAAAACATACTCATTATTTTTCCTTTCGTATGTTTTTTATGCAAGTATCCTATTTCGAAAACTAGAACATGATTCAAAATTTATAATATTTAGGATTCTATCTACTATAATATGATATCAAAGTAATTGGTAGTATAATTATTATTAATTTTTTTAGTATTGAACTATGATCTTCGTAGATCTTTTTAGGATTAAACACATTTCTGTTAAATGAAAGTTAAATGCTCTTTTCAAATCATATTTTCAAATCTTAAAATTATAGTTGAACAATTTTTCCTTAACATTCAGCTATATAAAATTCCAAAATTATTAACATATACATTATATGTATATATGTACATTATATGTACATGAAATTTTTTTCAATCATCGATTATTGAATTGCGAGAAACAATTTTAGCCATATTTCAAAGTAAACTTCATTTGAGTTTTTCAAATATGATATGTTATAATTATCGCAAGAATTCTCAAGATTTATTTATTGAATTGTATCACTTATTGTATCAATTTATTGATTATAACAGATTAATTTAGGCTGTGCATATTAAGGTTAGATATATACAATTGTACACAGCTTTAGATATCTAAATTATACATATTATTGTATATAATTTCATATTATCGATATTATTGTATATATACATAATTAATTATTGTACATTATACATATAAATGTACATAATTTCGTTGCAACAAAAAATAAAATGTATAAAATTATAATATTATAAATTTTGATTACTAAAATGAAACTTTCTCAACTTATAAATAGCAATTACTAGATTTAGTGTATTGATTTATTAATTTGCAAATAATTTTTAATCTTGATGCTTATAGTTTTTTATTTTTAGTTGTTGATTTATTATATATTCTTTCTCATTAAAAAAATGATAATTTTAATTTTATAAATAAAAACAAATTTGCGTAAACTAATACATTTAGGGAAGACCGGGGACAAAAGTAACAACGTCATGAAAGTAACAAGCCTCGTAATAAACTACACAATATGTTGAATAATTTGTACTATAATAGTACGCCCGGATTCTCTTGCTTTTCAGCTAATTGTTGTAGAACGATCGCGCCGGTTGCACATGCAACGGAGTGAATTTAGTGTATTTGCATTATTCACCTAAGTATTTCTTGTTTTAGTTTTTTTGTATCTATGCCTAATTAAAGTGTATATATTGACGTAATTATTTGCGGTGTATTCTTCTAAAATGTATTCATAAGTTTTTATAGTTGATTTGGCTAAATCTCGCATCATATTTAGGTTATAATGCTTTTATTCTAAAAAATGTGTTTGGGGACGAAAGTAACACGACACTCTGTGGACGAAAGTAACATGTTTCAGTGTTTAAAGTATAAGGACTGGTCCCATAATAACTGTATCAAAAGCGATTCTTATTACGTATGCCATAATTGTGATTCGGAATAGATACCAATCTCTTTTGTATAAGTAGTTATCATACAATTTTTACACTATTATTTAGAATTAAACTATTATTTAGACTTAAAAAAGTACAAAACTGGTGTGATATTAAGTATAATTATTTTATGATATTACTTATAATTATTTTGCTTAACGAAGATTATTTCTTTTAAGTTTTTTAAAGATGATAAAAATAAATATTAATTTTGTTTTTTATTTTAATATAATGTAATACAAATTTATAATAAAAGTTATTTTGCTTAATAAAAGATTATAATAAAAGTTGCTTTAAATTGAAAAAAGTCATACTTATTTTATTTTCCCGAAAATAAGAACTGGTACTTTTATCCCCAGACTATGTTACTTTCGTCCCAGGCTCCCAAGACAAAAGTAACAATCAATGTACTTGCGAAAAGCTATAATAGCTCTTTAAATATTTATCATTTGAGATTGAAAATAGGTATAATAATAGAACAATAAATGGAGTTTTTTACATATAATCTTTTTTGTTATATCTCTAACGATAATTAATTAGTGACCTATAATACAAAAAATGTTATTTTTGTCCCCGGTCTCCCCTAATATTTTATAGTAATATATACATTTATACACGAAATATTTTTCAAGCATCCATTATTGTATTGCGAGAAACAATTCTAGCCGTATTTCAAATTAGAACTTTGTCCGACTTTTTCAAATGCTGTTATAATTATCACAAGAATTCTATCAAAGATTTATTTATTGAATTGTATTGCATTTCCTTGGCCATAAAGTCGGATTTTAACGGAATTTTTAAATAGAAATACGATTATAATAGATTAAAATAGGTTGTGTATATTAAGGTTAGATATACGATTGTACAGAGCTTTACATATTATACATATAAATGTATATAATTTAGTTGCAACAAAAAATAAAATGTATAAAACTATATTACATAATATTATAAATTTTAATATTACTCAAATGAATCTCTCTCTCTCTCTCTCTCTCTCTCTCTCTCTCAACTTATAAATATTAATTATTAGATTTAGTGTATTGATTTTATTAATTTGCTATTAATTTTTAATCGTATTCCTGATGCTTAGTGTTACTTATTTTTATTTGCTGATTTATTATACATTCTATAAATGAAAACAAATAGCGAAAAACTAATACATTTATTTATTTTCACATACACATAGCATTTGATAAAAACATATCTGCACAATGCAAAGAAAGATTTTTAAGCTATGTCTAATGAATAATTATGTGTCTATAAAGTGAAAATTAACTACGAAAATAAAAAAAATAAGCGGTTTATATTTATTTTTATTACAATGTTATATTTATCGCATTACATTAAGAAAACGTTACATCGTCGATACATTATAATATAAAAAATGTATTCTTTTATTATTTTATATAATATTTTATCAGTATAAATTTAATTAAGAAAAGAAAATAATATATAGATGCGCAGAATCTATTTTTACAAAAAATTTATATAAAAGAATTATATAAAAGATTTCTTTTTGTATCCATCATCAAAGAAATTTTATACATCGTTCTTGTGTGAGATGATCACACTAATGTTTCAAAGAATATAAAATTAGCACAATTTCTCCTTATTAATATTAATAACTTTATAATTAATATTATATATAATATTATATAATATATTATATATTATTATATCTTTATAACATTTCAATATAATATATATAATGTAATATTGTATAATATTATATAATATATTTTGTAATATAATGTTATATAATATTATATCTTTGTAATATGTATTATATACATTATTTATGAGCTATATTATCTTTATAAGTATTATAATTTTTATTAATTTTAATATAATTTATTTATCCATGAACAAGATGAAATTGTGTCAATTAAATTTACATGTGTTACACGTATTTTTAATATAAGCTTCTTATATTTTTAATATAAGCTTCTTAATGTATCGTGAAAAATGTAAAACATCTTATAAAAGCGGTCTTTTTATATCTTTTTTTATGTTTTTTTTTCTATGTCTTCTTAACAACATTACAGCTTACAAACATGCAGAATAATGAAATTTTCACTCGACTTACTTTTTTAAATATTATAATAATCGCATTATAACTTATAAATATACTAGAAAATTAAATTTTAATCTCTTCAATATTTTACTCTTCAATATTGTTAATAAAACGAATCTCTTTCAATTTATAAATGTTAATTACTAGATTTAATGTATTGATTTATTAACTTGCAAATAATTTTTAATCGTGTTCCTGATGCTTAGTGTTCCTTATTTTTATTTGTTAATTTATTATACATTCTCTCTTATTAAAAAAGATGATAAATTTAATTCTATAAATGAAAACAAACAGGGAAAAACTAATACATTTATTTATTTTCACATACACATACTAGCATTTGACAAAAACATATCTGCATCATGTAATACAAATAGAAATACTTTTAAGATATGTCAACTGAATAATTATGTGACTATAAAAATTGACTATAAAAATAAAAGTATGAGCGATTTATTTTTTTACAGTGTTATATGTATCGTACTTATATTAAGAAAACATTACATCATCAATACATTATACATATTAATATATAAAACGTTTCTTAATATTTTATTAGTATAGATTTAATTAATAAAAGGAATAATAATATGTAGATGCGCAAAATCTATATTTATAAAATTTATATAAAAGATTTCTTTTTGTGTCCATCATCAATGAAATTTTATAAATCATTTTTGTATGAGATGATTTGCATTAATATTTCAAAGAATATAAAATAAGTACAATTTCCCCTTATTAATATTAATAACATTATAATTTATATTACATATAATATTATATATTACTATATCTTTATAATATAACATATTAATATAATATATATATATATATATGTATATATATATATATAATGTAATATTATTTGATATATTACATAATATATCTTATAATATAATATTATATAACATTACATCTTTGTAATATATATTATATATATTATTTATGAGCTATATTTTTATCTTTATAGATATTATAATTTTTATTAATTGTGATATAATCTATTTATCCATGAATAAGATGAAATTTTGTCTATTATATTTATATGTGTTACACGTATTTTTCATAATATAAGCTTCTTAATGTTTCGTCAAAATATTTTGAAAAATATCTTATAAAAGCGACTTTTTTAAATCTCTTTTAATGTTTTTTTTCTATATCTCCTTTAAATAATAGCATTACAGCTTACAAACATGCAGAATAATGAAATTTTCACTCGTCTTACTTTCTTAAATATTATAATAATCGCATTATAACTTATAAATGTACTAGAAATTTAAATTTACTAAATTTTAGTCACTCTTGAATATTGTACTCTTCAATATATTTAACAGTAGATGGTCTTATCAATTTCCATTCATAAGTGCTTTTGTGCCATTGATGATAAGGTTCATATATTCTGTAAATAGATAAGAAATAATAAAAAGCAATTTATATCTCTATATTATATTTATTATATAATATATTCTCTTTTATATTTTTATTAAGATATTTTAGTATTTTTACAATTATATAATTTAAATTAGAATAGTTTCCGTTTAATGAATAATATTGCTGTACCATGGCATACAAAGTATCTCAATCATCCTTTGTCTAAAAAGATTCTTTTTTAATTTAGATTTGATTTTAATTTAAATTTGTTTTAGTAAAAGTACCAAAAATAAGTCATTTGTGTTTATTAATTTATAACTTTATTATACATCTTTATGATCAATTCTTATATTTATTATTATTAATTAATAATAATGATTTCAAATAATACATAATATAATAATCATATGTTCCTTTTAATAATTTTAAGTTTACTTTTATATAAAAGCAAATTTTAAATCAGTTAAGAAAGAGAAATGTGATTATTATTCGTGAAGTTTATTTTGAAAGGAATTTTCTTAATCATTTACAATTCGGATGTAATTATGGGCTATAATTGACTTTAATTGCTATTTCAATTTTTTTTTTTTAAGAAAAGAAGTTAATTCCGAAATTTGTCAGATATTTATTGTTAAAATTAAATTTATTAACTTCAATTCTTTATTTAACTTCAGTTTTTCGTGAATATACTTTTAATAGTTGAAAATCTTCGAATGTAAAAAAGTTAGATTAATTAGTTAATCGAATGTACTATTACCTTTTACTCCAGTCAACTATTTGATACATTATCATATAAATAAACCAAAGAAATAAGCCTAGGATAATGATTTGTACGATAAAGGATACCTGATTCTGAACATCAATTGATATTATTAAATAAACGATTAGTCCTGTTATGAACTTTAAACATATAAAATATGATATTATAAAAAGAGGAATACAAACTTTCCAAACCATCTGAAACAAGTTATTCCCATCTTTGTAATATTATTATATTGGAATCATATGAACACATTTAATGAAAAAATAATAATTCTTTAAATAAATTATTTTAATATTATTATAATTAAAATCGTCAAACATAGAAATTATAAAACATCGTAGAAATTATTTTATCATTTTGTTTCTTGATATATTCTTATTTATTTTACATTATAATTTATTTATTGAATTGTTATGATTACATCTATAAATCATTCCGTTTAAGTCTTAAATTTTTTTGACTTTATCATCAAACATTTCTTCACACTTTAATTATTATAGACAGTCTACCCTTCAAAATATGGCAAAAGTTTAAAATCTTCATTTAAAAATATCAAAAAATTATAAACTGATCGTACATATAAATAATATAATGTAAGTTCTGTTATCAAGCTTTATTATTATTGTGACATATGTTTATATATGAATTTTGACTTTAACGATTTTAGCGTTTGTCTTAAATTTAATATCTGCTTATTATTTTGTGAAATCATCTTTTTTAAGTTGTAAAATATATATATATATATATATATATATATATATATATATATATATTTTACAACTTAGAAAAGTACATATATATATATATATATATATGTACATGTACATAAATATGTACATATATATATATATATATACATATATATATATATATATATATATATATATATATATATATATATGTACATATTACAATAAAAAGGTTTTTTACTTTTCTAAAAGCTAGCTCGCTATTTTCTACAATTTTTTAACGGTTATAAGATTTTTTGTGACGTTACCTTTAATATTGATTTGGGCCGTATTTCTAATGGATAGCGAGCATTACAACATGGGCAATAAAGTATGTCTCTTTTATTTGCTATCTCCTCCAGACAATAAACATGTATGTATACATTTGCACAGTTACATGGGGATATGAGATTTCTTTCATTCACATCTATGTATCATAAACGGATTTATATACATAATATATTTAAATAATAATGATTTTTTTAAATAATAATGATGAATATATATAATATATATCCAATCTTTTTAAAAAATAAATTATATAAATACATATTTTTATGTGTGTTTATGTATACGTGTGTGTGTGTGTGTGTGTGTGTGTGTGTGTGTAACGCATAAAATAGTTTATAATACAAAATACATAACGCTGATTTAAAAAATTTTTATTCCGCAATTATCTTTGTAAAGAAAATTTATAAAACTCCGATTATTTCATAAAAATAAATCTGCGTACCTTTTTTACAATGCCAACATGATGACGATCTTGATGCGATTTGTTCATCTTCCATGGAAGGAAATTCAGACAGTTCAAATTCATTCATTTTTAATTGTATTATTAATTTATTGAGCAACTGTTATGTAAGCTTTTGTTATAATAACGGATTAATACGTCTTATGAATTTAACCTCTCCACGTTGTCACTGCATGGTTAATCTCTTGATACTGCTAACTTTGATACTGTTCTGATGATTTATTTACATTTATTCTTTTAACAACAACAATCATTGAAAATACTTAAAACCTTGAAATTTTAAGATTCGGGAGGGAGAGAAAGAGGGAGAGAGAGTAAGAGAGAGAGAGAGGAAAGAAGGAAGGGAAAGAGAGGGAGTATTTCGAAGATTTAATAAATATATGACCATGCTTATAGCACAATTACAATATGTTATATTCTATATAATAATTTCCATTATCTATACGTACTTTCTTAATTTGTATTTTTCGATTTAAAAAGTTTAATTTATATATCAAAGTGCAACTGCTTAAACACCTGTCTTTTCGCCCATTTGGTGGATTTTAAATTATAAATTCGAATTGTGATCTAATAGCTTATGTTAATATATGGATTCGCTTGCCGATTTTTGATAACTTTCACAACTCTTCATGTATCTCTAAAATCGTTCCTTTGTTCAACTTGAAATTTTTCCCAGATAAATACATCATCATCAGCTATTATTTTGATCACAATGATTCGATTCGTGACGTCCACCAAACAGGCGAAACTTGTGATTACTCTTTATATTCTCCTTATATTCATAATTTACTTTCTTTCTCCTTTCATCCAATGTTTTTTAGCGATATTGTTGTTTTTCTGATAGGATAAATTTTCTACAAACATCAAAAATACATGAGATGAGACATCGGGGTGACTTCTTTAATGATTTTTTTGAGGTGATTCGATATATCGAGAGTGATATTATGTGTGTTATCTTTCTAAATGAATAAGACATTCCTTTTTAGGATGAAATATCTTTTATTAGATTGAAACCATTGTGCTGCGGTAATTCGAAAGTAATCCGTTGAAAAGCTATTTACTGTGTGTGTGTGTTTGTATGTGAGGTTTCTTAAATCTTTACAACTTTTTCCTCATCGCATATTGCTTTAGATGAAAAATTTATATTTTGCAGTATCTTTCCATTAAATTATAATAATTTTTTTTTAAATTTACAATTGCAATAAATACAAATAAATACAATTAATCTTATGGTAATCTTATGGTAACAATTGCACAAGCAAGCTTTTAATTTTATTTTAAATTATAATAATTAATAATATCATATGATAATATAATATAATAATATAATAATGTACTAATATAATTCCAATGAAAAAAATTATTTATGAAATCTTCTGGCTTATAAATTATTTTAAATATTCATCTATTTGAGAATTTATAAAATTCGTTACACCAAGTATTCTTAATTAAAATTTACTTTATTTTTTTATTTCATATTATTTTAAAATGTTTAAATTTTGAATTAATTTCTGAATTTAAATATTAAGCGGACATAATTAACTTATTATTAATTTAAACAGAAATCGCATAATTAAGATGGTTATATAAAAAATCAAAAACACTATTTATATTAAGATTTATTAATTTCCACAGAATACTGCCAAGATAGTCATTAATATACTCATAATTTGACGGTTTGAAATTTAACTTCCATTCGGAAATTTGGATTGAGAAAATAATTTCACTGAGATACCGATACAGAGATATTACAATCATCGAATATGTGTGTGTGTGTGTGTGTGTGGAATAATAATCGTAAGTACATAAAGTCTTTAATACTGAAGATCCTGAAATATTGTAAAAAAACAAAATCTGATGTATAATTGTTTACATTAATAATGTTATTGTACCGATAAAAATTAAATTCGTTAAAATAATGCAAGATCACATTTGCTTGTTCATTCATATGGCAGTAAATACAAGTATTATAGGTAATTATAATTATTGTGCCAATATATGTGTAAAGCAAGTTGTAATTTACGATTATTAATTTATCAGTATTAAGTAACATTGTTATTATTGTTCAACACACAGGCAATGTGAATCATAAACAGAAGAATCCGAGTTTAAGAGACAAGTGTTAATAACATGTGTTTATGATTTAGTCGTATGATGACAAAAAGTTATTCAATGCATGTTACAGTAACATTTAAAGCGCGACAAGATAAATTGTTATGAATTACTATTAATTCACTTCCATGTAAATAATTATTATTTACAATATTTCTATCCAAACAAAATACATTGTAATTATCGAATCTTATCTCCACATCTACAATGCTATAGTTTAGCCATTCAATTAAATTAATGACGTCAAACTATTTAGAGATCAAGGATAAATTGTAGCGCAAATCACTGCAATTTAAATCTTAATCTATCTACGTTCTGATAATACACTACAGGAAAATGAATCATTTTTTTTGGCCTAGAGTTATAATTGACCTCAACAATCTTGGGGCGCATCGTCTTTGTAACAAATAGTCTTGTCTGCCAAAAGATTTCCACGCGTATCTTTGTAATAAATCCAATCCTCTTACGCGTGATTTTGTAATGATGATACAACGTAGAATTCAGGATATTCGTAACACGATGCTTGACCGTGTTTGCTACATTGTTAGTAACGTCTCTTGATACATCATTTTTCTCAACCTTCATTGATTTTACAAATATTTTATTTGATTGTGGATTAGAATATTATATTGCAGTTAGTCAAATTTAAAGATACCTGTCTGTGGGATTTATTTAATTTGAAATTGCGTTTATTTTGGAAAACCGTATGTAACTTGTATTAGATTTGCATTAGTTTTATTTTATACGAAGGATTTTTCTTATTGTCAGGATTTAATTTGTAGAGTTTATAACGCGCCGTGTGTTTTTTCTTTTACAGGCTGTCACTTCGGTTAAGCTTGTCCATACACATATTTTTCGTCGCTGTAAGGACCATTAAGATCTCAACTTTCCATCGAATTGCGCATCTTTGACTTCATTTCTTCTATTTTCAATTTGGAAATGAATGTGGACTTGCGTGTTAGATTTCGTTTCGTTTTTTGTTTCCGAGGTAACAGCGTGTTCTTTGTTATATACTGTGGATATGGGGGGGGGGGGGATTTATATTATTCGGTTTTCCGTTTGCGAATTTTCGGACATTACGGTTAATGCTTTGCGCTCTCTTTTAATTTGTCTTGTTGAATTATCCGTTACTTTACGTATGTTTGCTTCCGACTTTTTTGACTTTGTTAACACCGTTTATTTTAGTTTGCGTTATGTACATTTTACCGTTGACTTCTATCTTTAATTTTATGTTTATTACTTTCACTTTGCTATTCGACATTGAGAAGGATCCGAATTGGATTGAAAAGCAGCGTTTGTCACATTTAAATTAAATAAACATTGTCACATGGTTTATTAAATTGAAATAACTGTTCTATTTTTGCATACATTTCACCATTGCTCAGGTCCTTAAAGCCTTTTAACTCATTTTTAATGATTTTATCTAACGGACCTTTATTCTCATTATAATAATTTAAAGATACGTTCATTATTTTTTCTTTTGTATGTTTTTTATGCAACTGTAGAAAGGAACAGAAACTTATCGCTTACAGGAGAATGCTAACTACTTGTCTAAGCATTAAACAATTTTTATTAAAAAATAAAAATTAACTTGGGTTATATTAGAATCTTCTTAGAGTAAAGAAAGAGACAAAAGGCCTTTTTCTCTCCCTTTTGCAATATAATAAAATAATAATATACAAGTTTTTCTTTGTACTTAAAAATTCGTATGTCGAAAGCTATTTAGGAACTGGCAGAAATAGAGGAAATCTCTTGACAATTGTGTAGTCATATTAAAGGCAAAAGAGATGAAGTGTTCTATTTTTAGAAAACTAGGACATGATTAAAAATGCACATCATATTTCGGATTCTATCCATTATAATATGTATGAAAATCAAAGTAAATGATTGTATAATTGTTATTAATTTTTTTAAATTATGATTTTTTAGATCTTTTTAGGATTAAACATTTCTATTTAAATGCAATCTCTTTTCAAATCATCTTCAAATTACAGTTGGACAATTTTTCCTAAATATATTAATATTTTATATTAATATATACATTTATACACGAAATTTTTTTCAAGCATCGATTATTGTATTGCGAGAAACAATTCTAGCCCTATTTCAAATTAGAACTTTGTCCGAGTATTTCAAATGCTGTTATAATTATCACAAGAATTCTATCAAAGATTTATTTATTGAATTGTATTGCATTTCCTTGGCCATAAAGTCGGATTTTAACGGAATTTTTAAATAGAAATACGATTATAACAGATTAAAATAGGTTGTGTATATTAAGGTTAGATATACGATTGTACACAGCTTTACATATTATACATATAAATGTATATAATTTAGTTGCAACAAAAAATAAAATGTATAAAACTATATTACATAATATTATAAATTTTAATATTACTAAAATGAATCTCTCTCTCTCTCTCTCTTTCTCTCTCAACTTATAAATATTAATTATTAGATTTAGTGTATTGATTCTATTAATTTGCTATTAATTTTTAATCGTATTCCTGATGCTTAGTGTTTCTTATTTTTATTTGCTGATTTATTATACATTCCTTCTCATTAAAAAAAATGATAATTTTAATTCTATAAATGAAAACAAATAGAGAAAAACTAATACATTTATTTATTTTCACATACACATACTAGCATTTGACAAAAACATATCTGCATCATGTAATACAAATAGAAATACTTTTAAGATATGTCAACTGAATAATTATGTGACTATAAAAATTGACTATAAAAATAAAAGTATGAGCGATTTATTTTTTTACAGTGTTATATGTATCGTACTTATATTAAGAAAACATTACATCATCAATACATTATACATATTAATATATAAAACGTTTCTTAATATTTTATTAGTATAGATTTAATTAATAAAAGGAATAATAATATGTAGATGCGCAAAATCTATATTTATAAAATTTATATAAAAGATTTCTTTTTGTGTCCATCATCAATGAAATTTTATAAATCATTTTTGTATGAGATGATTTGCATTAATATTTCAAAGAATATAAAATAAGTACAATTTCCCCTTATTAATATTAATAACATTATAATTTATATTACATATAATATTATATATTACTATATCTTTATAATATAACATATTAATATAATATATATATATATATATGTATATATATATATATATAATGTAATATTATTTGATATATTACATAATATATCTTATAATATAATATTATATAACATTACATCTTTGTAATATATATTATATATATTATTTATGAGCTATATTTTTATCTTTATAGATATTATAATTTTTATTAATTGTGATATAATCTATTTATCCATGAATAAGATGAAATTTTGTCTATTATATTTATATGTGTTACACGTATTTTTCATAATATAAGCTTCTTAATGTTTCGTCAAAATATTTTGAAAAATATCTTATAAAAGCGACTATTTTATATCTCTTTTTATTTTTTTTTTTTATATCTCCTTTAAATAATAGCATTACAGCTTACAAACATGCAGAATAATGAAATTTTCACTCGTCTTACTATCTTAAATATTATAACAATCGCATTATAACTTATAAATGTACTAGAAAATTAAATTTAAGTCTCTTCAATATTGTACTCTTCAATATTGTTATCAGTAGGTCTTATCAATTTCCATTCATAAGTGCTTTTGTACCATTGATGATAAGGTTCATATATTCTGTAAATAGATAAGAAATAATAAAAAGCAATTTATATCTCTATATTATATTTATTATATAATATATTCTCTTTTATATTTTTATTAAGATATTTTAGTATTTTTACAATTATATAATTTAAATTAGAATAGTTTCCGTTTAATGAATAATATTGCTGTACCATGGCATACAAAGTATCTCAATCATCCTTTGTCTAAAAAGATTCTTTTTTAATTTAGATTTGATTTTAATTTAAATTTGTTTTAGTAAAAGTACCAAAAATAAGTCATTTGTGTTTATTAATTTATAACTTTATTATACATCTTTATGATCAATTGTTATATTTATTATTATTAATTAATAATAATGACTTCAAATAACACATAATATAATAATCATATGTTCCTTTTAATAATTTTAAGTTTACTTTTATATAAAAGCAAATTTTAAATCAGTTAAGAAAGAGAAATGTGATTATTATTCGTGAAGTTTATTTTGAAAGGAATTTTCTTAATCATTTACAATTCGGATGTAATTATGGGCTATAATTGGCTTTAATTGCTATTTCAATTATTTTTTTTTAAGAAAAAAAGTTAATTCCGAAATTTGTCAGATAATTTATTGTTAAAATTAAATTTATTAACTTCAATTCTTTATTTAACTTCAGTTTTTCGTGAATATACTTTTAATAGTTGAAAATCTTCGAATGTAAAAAAGTTAGATTAATTAGTTAATCGAATGTACTATTACCTTTTACTCCAGTCAACTATTTGAAGCACTGTCATATAAATAGACCAAAGAAATAAGCTTAAGACGATGATTTTTACGATAAAGGTTAACTGATTCTGAACATCAATTGATAATATTAAATAAACGGTTAGTACCGTTATGAAATTTATACATATCAAATATAATATTGTAAAAAGAGGAATACAAATTTTCCAAAGCATCTGAAACAATTTATTCCCATCTTTGTAATATTATTATATTGGTATCATATGAACACATTTAATGAAAAATACTTTAAATAAATTATTTTAATACTTTAAATAAATTATTTTAATATTATTATAAATAAAATCATCAAACGTAAAAATGATAAAACATCCTCATCAGAAATTATGTTATCATTTTGTTTCTTGATATATTCTTATTTATTTTACACTGTAATTTATTTGTTGAATTGTTATGATTACATCTATAAATCATTCCGCGTACGTTTTAAATTCTTTTGAATTTGTCATCGAACATTTCTTCACACTTTAATTATTATAGACAGTCTACCCTTCCAAATATGCCAAAAGTTTAAAATCTTTATTTAAAAATATCAAAAAATTATAAACTGATCGTACATATAAATAATATAATGTAAGTTCTGTTACCAAGCTTTATTATTACTGTGGCATATGTTTATATATGAATTTTGATTTTAACGATTTTAGCATTTGTCTTAAATTTAATATCTACTTATTATTTTGTGAAATCATCTTTTCTAAGTTGTAAAATCTATATATATATATATATATATATATATATATACATATACATATTACATATATACATATATATACATATATACATATTAAAATAAAATGTTTTTATTTTTCTAAAAGCTAGCTCGCTATTTTCTACAATTTTCTAACGGTTATAAGATCTTTTGTGACGTTACCTTTGATAATAATACGGGCCGTATTTCTAATGGATAGCGAGCATTACAACATGGGCAATAAAGTATATCTTCTTTATTTGCTATCTCCTTCAGACAAGAAACGTGTAAATATCCATTTGCACAGTTACATACGGGTATGAGTTTTCTACTATTCACATCTATCATAAACAGATTTATATACATAATATATTTTTTAAATAATAATGTTAAATTTATATAATATATATTCAATCCTTTTAAAAAATAAATTATATAGATACATATTTTTATGTGTGTTTATTTGTGTATGTGTGTGTGTGTGTGTGTGTGTGTGTAACGCATAAAAAAGTTTATAATACAAAATACATAACGCTGATTTAAAAAATTTTTATTCCGCAATTATCTTTGTAAAGAAAATTTATTATACTGCGATTATTTCATAAAAATAAAACTGCGTACCTTTTTTACAATGCAAACATGATGACGATCTTGGTGCGATCCGTTCATCTTCCATGGAAGAAAATTCAGGGAGTTCATTCATTTTTAATTGTATTATTAAATTATTGAGCAATAAACTGTTATGTAAGCTTTTGTTATAATAACGGATTAATACGTCTTATGAATTTAACTCTTTACGTTGTCACTGTATGGTTAATCTCTTGATACTGCTAACTTTCATAATGTTCTGATGATTTATTTACATTTATTCTTCTGACAACAACAGTCGCTGAAAATATTAAAGACTTTAAGATTTGAACGAGAGTCAACGAGAGCGAGAGAGAGAGAGTGAGTGAGAGGGGTGGGGAAGAAAGAAAGAAGAGAGAAAAAGGGTATTTTTTATATTCAACGAACACATCATGCTTGTAGCACAATTATATGTTATATTCTATATAATAATTTCCATTATATATGTACGTATATATTCTTAATTTATATTTCTCGATTTGATCAAAAGTTTAATTTATCGAAGAGCATTTGCAAAAACACCTGTTTTTTGGCCCATTTGGATCTTAAATTATAAAATCGAATTGTGATCTAATCCATATATTAACATAAAATCTTATGTTAATATATGGATTCGCTTGCCGATTTTTGATAACTTTGACAACTCTTCATATCTCTGAAACCGTTCCTATGTTCAACTTAAAATTTTTCCCAGATAAATACATCATCAATATTATTTAGATCACAATGGTTCGATCCGTGAGGTCCACCAAACGGGCGAAACTTGTGATTACTCTTTATATTCTCCTTATATTCATAATTTACTTTCTTTCTGAGATTTCATTCAATGATTTTTAGCGATATTGTTGTTTTTCTTATAGGAAAATGTAATTTTTCTACGAACATCAAAAAGACATGAGACGGTCGGGATGACTTTCTTAATGATTTTTATGAGACGATTCGATATTTCGATTGTGATATTGTGTATGTTACCTTTATAGAAGAATAAAATATTCCTTATTAGGTTGAAACCATTGTGCCGCGATAGTAATCCGTTTGAAAAGCTACTTGTGTGTATGTGTGTGATTTCTTAAATCTTTACAACTTTTCCCTAGTCGCATATTGCTTTAGATGAAAAATTTTTATTTTGCAATATCTTTCCATTAAATCATAATAATTTTTTTTTAATTTACAATTGCAATAAATACAAATAAATACAATTAATCTTATGGTAATCTTATGGTAATGTTGAATCTTATGGTAACAATTGCACAAGCAAGCTTTTAATTTCATTTTAAATTATAATTAATATCATATGATAATATAATATAATAATATAATAATGTACTAATATAATTCCAATGAAAAAAATTATTTATGAAATTTTCTGGCTTATAAATTATTTTAAATATTCATCTATTTGAGAATTTATGAAATTGGTTACGCCAAGTATTTTTAACTAAAATTTACTTTATTTTTTTATTTTATATTATTTTAAAATGTTTAAATTTTGAATTAATTTCTGAATTTAAATATTAAGCGGACATAATTAACTTATTATTAATTTAAACAGAAAATGCATAATTAAGATGGTTATATAAAAAATCAATAACATTATTTATATTAAGATTTATTAATTTCCATAGAATACTGCCAAGATAATCATTAATATTCTCATAATTTGACGGTTTGAAATTTAACTTCCATTCGGAAATTTGGATTGGGAAAATAATTTAACTGAGATACCGATACAGAGATATTACAATAGTCGAATGTGTGTGGGTGTGTGTATGTGTGGAATAATAATCGTAAATACATAAAGTCTTTAATACTGAAGATCCTGAAATATTGTAAAAAAACAAAATCTAATGCATAATTGTTTACATTAATGATGTTATTGTACCGATAAAAATTAAATTCGTTAAAATAATGCAAGATCACATTTGCTTGTTCATTCATATGGCAGTAAATATAAGTATTACAGATTATTATAATTATTGTGCCAATATGTGTGTAAAGCAAGTTGTAATTTCCGATTATTAATTTATCAGTATTAAGTCACATTGTCATTATTCTTCAACACACAGGCAATGTTAATCATAAACAGAAGAATCCGAGTTTAAGAGACAAGTGTTAATAACATGTGTTTATGATTTTGTCGTATGACGACAAATAGTTATTCAATGCATGTTACAGTAACATTTAAAGCGCGACAAGATAAATTGTTATGAATTACTGAATTACTGTTATGAATTAATTCATTTCCATGTAAATAATTATTATTTACAATATTTCTATCCAAACGAAATACATTGTAATTATCGAATTTTATCTCCACATCTACAATGCTATAGATTAGCCATATTTCAATTAAATTAATGACATCAAACTATTTAGAGATCAAGGATAAATTGTAGCGCAAATCGGTAAGACTTCCGAATAGCCCCTACCTCCGAATTTGATGAAACTTCCAGCATTTGAAGACTATAACAGAACACATTCACACCATAAAGGATATTTTGCGGAAACGAGTAGAAGCAAAGAAACTCAAAAAAGAAAGTTTTCATATATTTCGCAAAAGATACTTATATAAATATCCGAAACGTATACACACACACACACACACACACTTTGTAATAAATCATCATTTTTCTCAACCTTCATTGATTTTACAAATATTTTATTTGATTGTGGATTAGAATATTATATTGCAGTTAGTCAAATTTAAAGATAGCTGTCTGTGGGATTTATTTAATTTGATATTGCGTTCATTTTGGAGAACCGTATGTAACTTGTATTAGATTTGCATTAGTTTTATTTTATACGAAGGATTTTTCTTATTGTCAGGGTTTAATTTGTAGAGTTTATAACGCGCCGTGTGTTTTTTCTTTTACAGGCTGTTACCTCGGTTAAGCTTGTCCAAATACATATTTTTCGTCACTGTAAAGACCATTAAGATCTCAACTTTCCATCGAGTTGCGCATCTTTGACTTCATTTCTTCTTTTTTCAATTTGGTAATGAATGTGGACTTGCGTGTTAGATTTCGTTTCGTTCTTTGTTTCCGAGGTAACAGCGTGTTCTTTGTTATATACTGCGGATATGGGGGTGGGTGGGTTTATATTATTCGGTTTTCCGTTTGCGAATTTTCGGATATTACGGTTAATGCTTTGCGCTCTCTTTTAATTTGTGTTGTTGAATTATCCGTTACTTTACGTATGTTTGCTTCTGACTATTTTGACTTTGTTAACACCGTTTACTTTAGTTTGCGTTTTCCGAAACTTATGTACAATTTACCGTTGACTTTTTATCTTTAATTTTATGTTTATTACATTCACTTTGCTATTTGACATTGAGAAGGATCCGAATTGGATTGAAACGTAGCGTTTGTCACGTTTAAATTAAATAAACATTGTCACATGGTTTATTAAATTGAAATAACTGTTCTATTTTTGCATACATTTCACCATTGCTCAGGTCCTTAAAGCCTTTTAACTAATTTTTATTGATTTTATCTAACGGACCTTTATTCTCATTATAATAATTTAAAGATACGTTCATTATTTTTTCTTTTGTATGTTTTTTATGCAACTGTAGAAAGGAACAGAAACTTATCGCTTACAGGAGAATGCTAACTACTTGTCTAAGCATTAAACAATTTTTATTAAAAAATAAAAATTAACTTGGGTTATATTAGAATCTTCTTAGAGTAAAGAAAGAGACAAAAGGCCTTTTTCTCTCCCTTTTGCAATATAATAAAATAATAATATACAAGTTTTTCTTTGTACTTAAAAATTCGTATGTCGAAAGCTATTTAGGAACTGGCAGAAATAGAGGAAATCTCTTGACAATTGTGTAGTCATATTAAAGGCAAAAGAGATGAAGTGTTCTATTTTTAGAAAACTAGGACATGATTAAAAATGCACATCATATTTCGGATTCTATCCATTATAATATGTATGAAAATCAAAGTAAATGATTGTATAATTGTTATTAATTTTTTTAAATTATGATTTTTTAGATCTTTTTAGGATTAAACATTTCTATTTAAATGCAATCTCTTTTCAAATCATCTTCAAATTACAGTTGGACAATTTTTCCTAAATATATTAATATTTTATATTAATATATACATTTATACACGAAATTTTTTTCAAGCATCGATTATTGTATTGCGAGAAACAATTCTAGCCGTATTTCAAATTAGAACTTTGTCCGAGTGTTTCAAATGCTGTTATAATTATCACAAGAATTCTATCAAAGATTTATTTATTGAATTGTATTGCATTTCCTTGGCCACAAAGTCGGATTTTAACGGAATTTTTAAATAGAAATACGATTATAACAGATTAAAATAGGTTGTGTATATTAAGGTTAGATACACGATTGTACACAGCTTTATATATTATACATATAAATGTATATAATTTAGTTGCAACAAAAAATAAAATGTATAAAACTATATTACATAATATTATAAATTTTAATATTACTAAAATGAATCTCTCTCTCTCCCTCTCTCTCTCTCTCTCAACTTATAAATATTAATTATTAGATTTAGTGTATTGATTTTATTAATTTGCTATTAATTTTTAATCGTATTCCTGATGCTTAGTGTTTCTTATTTTTATTTGCTGATTTATTATACATTCTTTCTCATTAAAAAAAATGATAATTTTAATTCTATAAATGAAAACAAATAGTGAAAAACTAATACATTTATTTATTTTCACATACACATAGCATTTGATAAAAACATATCTGCACAATGCAAAGAAAGACTTTCAAGCTATGTCTAATGAATAATTATGGGACTAGTGAAAATTGACTACAAAAATAAAAAAATAAGCGGTTTATATTTATTTTTATTACAATGTTATATTTATCGAATTACATTAAGAAAATGTTACATCGTCAATACATTATAATATAAAAAATGCATTCTTTTATTAATTTATTTAATATTTTATTAGTATAAATTTAATTAAGAAAAGAAATAATAATATATAGATGCGCAAAATTTATTTTTACAAAAAATTTATATAAAAAAATTATATAAAAGATTTCTTTTTGTATTTATCATACATATTAATATAAAACACGTTTTTTAATATTTTATTAGTATAGATTTAATTAATAAAAGAAGGAATAATAATATGTAGATGCGCAAAATCTATATTTATAAAATTTATATAAAAGGTTTACATAAAAGATTTCTTTTTGTGTTCATCATCAAAGAAATTTTATAAATCATTTTTGTATGAGATGATTTGCATTAATATTTCAAAGAATATAAAATAAGTACAATTTCCCCTTATTAATATTAATAACATTATAATTTATATTACATATAATATTATATATTACTATATCTTTATAATATAACATATTAATATAATATATATATATATATATATATATATATATATATTTATATATAATGTAATATTATTTAATATATTATATAATATATTTTATAATATAATATTTTATATAACATTACATCTTTGTAATATATATTATGTATATACATTATTTATAAGCTATATTATTATCTTTATAGGTATTATAATTTTTATTAATTGTGATATAATCTATTTATCCATGAATAAGATAAAATTTTGTCTATTATATTTATATGTGTTACACGTATTTTTCATAATATAAGCTTCTTAATGTTTCGTCAAAATTGTAAAATATCTTATAAAAGCGACTTTTTTATATCTCTTTTTATGTTTTTTTTCTATATCTCCTTTAAATAATAGCATTACAGCTTACAAACATGCAGAATAATGAAATTTTTACTCCTCTTACTTTCTTAAATATTATAATAATCGCATTATAACTTATAAATGTACTAGAAAATTAAATTTAAATCTCTTCAATATTGTAATCTTCAATATTGTTATCAGTAGATGGTCTTATCAATTTCCATTCATAAGTGCTTTTGTACCATTGATGATAAGGTTCATATATTCTGTAAATAGATAATAAATAATAAAAAGCAATTTATATCTCTATATTGTATTTATTATATAATATATGCTCTTTTATATTTTTATTAAGATATTTTAGTATTTTTACAATTATATAATTTAAATTAGAATAGTTTTCGTTTAACGAATAAAATTGCTGTACCATGGCATACAAAGTATCTCAATCATCCTTAGTCTAAAAAGATTATTTTTTAATTTAGATTTGATATAAATTTGTTTTAGTAAAAGTATCAAATTAAGTCATTTGTGTTTATTCATTTATATCTTTATTGTACATCTTTATGATCAATTATTATATTTATTATTATTAATTAATAATAATGATTTCAAATAATACATAATATAATAATCATATGTTCCTTTTAATAATTTTAAGTTTACTTTTATATAAAAGCAAATTTTAAATCAGTTAAGAGAGAGAAATGTGATTATTATTCGTGTAGTATATTTTGAAAGGAATTTTCTTAATCATTTACAATTCAAATGTAATTATGGGCTATAATTGGCTTTAATCGCTATTTCAATCATTTTTTTTAAGAAAAAAAAATTAATTCCGAAATTTGTCAGATAATTTATTGTTAAAATTAAATTTATTAACTTCAATTCTTTATTTTACTTCAGTTTTTCGTGAATATACTTTTAATAGTTGAAAATCTTCGAATGTAAAAAAGTTAGATTAATTAGTTAATCGAATGTACTCTTACCTTTTACTCCAGTCAACTATTTGAAGCACTGTCATATAAATAGACCAAAGAAATAAGCCTAGGACGATGATTTTTACGATAAAGGTTAACTGATTCTGAATATCAATTGATAATACTAAATAAACGATTAGTACCGTTATGAAATTTATACATATAAAATATGATATTATAAAAAGAGGAATACAAATTTTCCAAAGCATCTGAAACAATTTATTCCCATCTTTGTAATATTATTATATTGGTATCATATGAACACATTTAATGAAAAAATAATACTTTAAATAAATTATTTTAATATTATTATAAATAGTATCATCAAACGTAGAAATTATGAAACATCGTCATCAGAAATTATTTTATCATTTTGTTTCTTGATATATTCTTATTTATTTTACACTGTAATTTATTTGTTGAATTGTTATGATTACATCTATAAATCATTCCGCGTACGTTTTAAATTCTTTTGAATTTGTCATCGAACATTTTTTCACACTTTAATTATTATAGACTGTCTACCCTTCCAAATATGCTAAAAGTTTAAAATCTTTATTTAAAAATATCAAAAAATTATAAACTGATCGTACATATAAATAATATAATGTAAGTTTTGTTACCAAGCTTTATTATTACTGTGGCATATGTTTATACAGGTTGAGCCATTTTAATTAACGCACGCAATTATTTCGGAAACAAAGCATTTTAGAGAAAAATGTTTCAAACAAAAGTTTTATGGTTTCGAGAGGGCCATAAGAGGGTATCATTGGTTTGACCTTGAAGAGTTATTTGAAGGTCACATGAAGGTCACCTTCAATTTCTTAAATGGAACCTACTATTTGTCATTGCATATTCTTGTAGCTTATCTCGAGAGCTTTCCAAAACACTATAACTAAGTACCTTTTCGTTAAGTACTTTTTGAGTTATGAGGCTTGAAATAATTTCTTAATTTTACATAAACCGTAAAATATCTTGTAAAATATTCATTTTTCGATTATCTTACCTTAATACTTTTACGTACAAAATAATGAGAGGAATCAATTGGTGTAAAGAAAACACATAGTTGTTTTTAAGAAAAAATATGGAATTGTTAATTGCAAATTATATATTTTTTCTTCAAAACAACTATGTGTTTTCTTTACACCAGTTGATTCCTCTCATTATTTTGTACGTAAAAGTATTAAGGTAAGATAATCGAAAAATGAATATTTTACAAGATATTTTACGGTTTATGTAAAATTAAGAAATTATTTCAAGCCTCATAACTCAAAAAGTACTTAACGAAAAGGTACTTAATTATAGTGTTTTGGAAAGCTCTCGAGATAAGCTACAAGAATATGCAATGACAAATAGTAGGTTCCATTTAAGAAATTGAAGGTGACCTTCATGTGACCTTCAAATAACTCTTCAAGGTCAAACCAATGATACCATCTTATGGCCCCCTCGAAATCATAAAACTTTTGTCTGAAACATTTTTCTCTAAAATGCTTTGTTTCCGAAATAATTGCGTGCGTTAATTAAAATGGCTCACCCTGTATATGAATTTTGATTTTAACGATTTTAGCATTTGTCTTAAATTTAATATCTGCTTATTATTTTGTGAAATCATCTTTTCTAAGTTGTAAAATCTATATATATATATATATATATATATATATAAAATTTTATTTTAATATGTATATATATATATATATATATATATATATATATATATATATATATATATATATATATATTATATATATATATACATATTAAAATAAAATTTTTTTTATTTTTTTAAAAGCTAGCTCACTATTTTCTACAATTTTTTAACGGTTATAAGATCTTTTGTGACGTTACCATTGATAATAATTCGGGCCGTATTTCTAATGGATAGCGAGCATTACAACATGGGCAATAAAGTATATCTTCTTTATTTGCCATCTCCTTCAGACAATAAACGTGTAAATATGCATTTGCACAGTTACATGCGAGTATGAGTATTCTGCTATTCACATCTATCATAAACAGATTTATATACATAATATATTTTTTAAATAATAATGTTAAATTTATATAATATATATTCAATCTTTTTAAAAAATAAATTATATAGATACATATTTTTATGTGTGTTTATGCATATACACTCGTCAAAAAAATTATCGCAACACGCAATTAATATTAAAATTTCACCTAAATTCAAATAAGCGTATCTCCGCGAAAAATTATCGCATTTGAAAAATTTTTTTTTTGTTTTAAAGGGTAAAGTCTCCACTTTAAGAAACTTTCGTTAAATTTTGATTTCATTCTCTCTCCCTCTCTTCATCCCTTTAAAAGTAAGGACGTGTTTTTTTTTTCAAAAAATTGCAAAGTTTGACGAACTCTACGGGGTGTACTAAATTTTTTTCGTCAATATCATCATAACTATCATAAAATATGGACTTTTCTTTACAAGTTTAAAAAAAAATTGAAGCCCGTGCGATTTTCTTTCGCGGAGTTACGGCGTATCAAAATTATCTATGCATTTTTGTGCAACCGCCAATTTGTATTAACCGATGGGCACCACGGGGACCACTCCACATAGCGTATCGCTGTCATTCCGGGAGGTAATAAAATTATGGGATTTGTGCGTTTATATGTGGATATTCCACCCCTAATTTTCGTTTAAACGAAGAATTTTTGTTTTCCGAATGAACAACAGTATTTTTAATACTGTGAAGTTTCGTACGTACTGAAGTAAGTACTTACAGTACATAATTTCACAGTACTGAAGTTCTTACAGTACATAACTTCACAATACTGAAGTTCACACAGTATACACTGTGAAGTTATGTACTGTACTTACTTCAGTACGTACAAAACTTCATAGTATTAAAAACACTGTGTTGTTCATTCGGGAAACAAAAATGCCTCGTTTAAACGAAAATCAATGTGCGCAAATTATTGCTCTTTTGGAAGAAGGGGCAAGTCAGGCACATGTTGCAAGGCGAATGGGTGTGCATCGGGCCTCAATCTCTCGAGTTTGGGCTCGTTATGAAGAAACAGGCGGATTTCGTTGGAGAAGAGGACAAGGTCGAAGACGAGCAACATCAGCTCGAGAAGATCGTCTCATCGTAAACGCGGCAATACAAAATCCAGTAATAATTGCGCGACAAATCGCTAATGACATTCTGCCGTACAGACGAATAAGCGATCAAACAATCAGGAATCGTCTGCACGAAAGAAACTTCAGTTCGCGAGTTCGTGCTCAAGTACCAATGTTGTCTGTGGCTCATCGACGTAATCGTTTACAATATGCACGCAGTCATCAGAACTGGACTGCAAGACAACGTATTGTTCACTGACGAGTCGCGATTTTGCCTCTTCGGTTCTGACAGAAGAGTTCGTGTTTGGCGTCGTCAGGGACACCGTTTTGAAGAGAATTGCGTCGAACCTGTTCGAGCATTTGGTGGTGGTTCAATTATGGTATGGGGTGGAATATCCACACATAGACGCACAAATCTCGTAATTGTACCACCTCCCGGAATGACAGCGATACGCTATGTGGAGGAAATTTTGCGTCCTCACATAATTCCGATGCGTCGTCAAATGAGGCGCAATTTCATTCTAATGCAAGATAATGCTCGTCCACACACTGCCAGGATTACAGTTGACTTCTTCGAAGAAAACAACATCGAGGTGTTACCACATCCAGCGATGAGCCCGGATTTAAATCCCATCGAACATCTGTGGGATATAATGGCAAGAAGGCTGCGTGATTTGGAGAGGCAGCCAACCAATCTCCAGCAATTGAAAGCAGCTCTACAGCGAATTTGGTTCGAAATTCCGCAGGCCACAATTAGAGCTTGCATTAATATGCGTGAGCGCCTGCAAGAGGTCATCCGAAGACGAGGCGGAAATACACATTTTTAAATACATACAACATACATCCCTTTTCCAACACACACACACACATACACACACACACACACACACACACACACACATGATGGGCAAAATCCGATCAACAACCTCCCCGTGGTGCCCATCGGTTAATACAAAAGTTGGCGGTTGCACAAAAATGCATAGATAATTTTGATACGCCGTAACTCCGCGAAAGAAAATCGCACGGGCTTCAATTTTTTTTTAAACTTGTAAAGAAAAGTCCATATTTTATGATAGTTATGATGATATTGACGAAAAAAATTTAGTACACCCCGTAGAGTTCGTCAAACTTTGCAATTTTTTGAAAAAAAAAACACGTCCTTACTTTTAAAGGGATGAAGAGAGGGAGAGAGAATGAAATCAAAATTTAACGAAAGTTTCTTAAAGTGGAGACTTTACCCTTTAAAACAAAAAAAAAATTTTTCAAATGCGATAATTTTTCGCGGAGATACGCTTATTTGAATTTAGGTGAAATTTTAATATTAATTGCGTGTTGCGATAATTTTTTTGACGAGTGTATATATATATATATATATATATGCATAAACACACATATATATATATGTGTGTGTGTGTGTGTGTGTGTGTGTGTGTGTGTGTGTGTGTGTGTGTAACGCATAAAAAAGTTTATAATACAAAATACATAACGCTGATTTAAAAAATTTTTATTCCGCAATTATCTTTGTAAAGAAAATTTATTATACTGCGATTATTTCATAAAAATAAAACTGCGTACTTTTTTTACAACGCCAACATGATGATGATATTGATGCGATCCGTTCATCTTCCATGGAAGAAAATTCAGGGAGTTCAAATTCATTCATTTTTAATTGTATTATTAAATTATTGAGCAATAAACTGTTATGTAAGCTTTTGTTATAATAACGGATTAATACGTCTTATGAATTTAACTCTCCACGTTGTCACTGTATGGTTAATCTCTTGATACTGCTAACTTTCATAATGTTCTGATGATTTATTTACATTTATTCTTCTGACAACAACAGTCGCTGAAAATATTTAAGACCTTGGGACTTTAAGATTTGAACGAGAGACAGCGAGAGCGAGAGCGAGAGAGAGAGAGAGCGAGAGAGAGAGAGAGAGAGAGTGAGTGAGAGGGGGGGGGAAGAAAAAAGAAGAGAGAAAAAGGGTATTTTTTATATTCAACGAACATATCATGCTTATAGCACAATTATAATATGTTATATTCTATATACTAATTTCCATTATCTATGTACATATATATTCTTAATTTGTATTTCTCGATTTGATCAAAAGTTTAATTTATCGAAGAGCATTTGCAAAAACACCTGTTTTTTGGCCCATTTGGATCTTAAATTATAAAGTCGAATTGTGATCTAATCCATATATTAACATAAAATCTTATGTTAATATATGGATTCGCTTGCCGATCTTTGATAACTTTGACAACTCTTCATATCTTTGAAACCGTTCCTATGTTTAACTTCAAATTTTTGCCAGATGAATACATCATCAATATTATTTAGATCACAATGGTTCGATCCGTGAAGTCCACCAAACGGGCGAAACTTGTGATTACTCTTTATATTCTCCTTATATTCATAATTTACTTTCTTTCTGAGATTTCATCCAATGATTTTTAGCGATATTGTTGTTTTTCTAATAGGAAAATTTTAATAGGTAATTTATCTTCGAACATCAAAAAGACATGAGACGGTCGGGATGACTTTCTCAATGATTTTCATGAGACGATTCGATATTTCGACTGTGATATTGTGTATGTTACCTTTATAGAAGAATAAAATATTCCTTATTAGGTTGAAACCATTGTGCTGCGATAGTAATCCGTTCGAAAAGCTACTTGTGTGTATGTGTGTGATTTCTTAAATCTTTACAACTTTTCCCTAGTCGCATATTGCTTTAGATGAAAAATTTTTATTTTGCAGTATCTTTCTATTAAATCATAATAATATTTTTTTAAATTTACAATTGCAATAAATACAAATAAATACAATTAATCTTATGGTAATCTTATGGTAATGTTGAATCTTATGGTAACAATTGCACAAGCAAGCTTTTAATTCCATTTTAAATTATAATAATTAATATCATATGATAATATAATATAATAATATAATAATGTACTAATATAATTCCAACGAAAAAATTATTTATGAAATTTTCTGGCTTATAAATTATTTTAAATATTCATCTATTTGAGAATTTATGAAATTGGTTACGCCAAGTATTTTTAACTAAAATTTACTTTATTTTTTTATTTTATATTATTTTAAAATGTTTAAATTTTGAATTAATTTCTGAATTTAAATATTAAGCGGACATAATTAACTTATTATTAATTTAAACAGAAAACGCATAATTAAGATGGTTATATAAAAAATCAATAACATTATTTATATTAAGATTTATTAATTTCCATAGAATACTGCCAAGATAATCATTAATATTCTCATAATTTGACGGTTTGAAATTTAACTTCCATTCGGAAATTTGGATTGGGAAAATAATTTAACTGAGATACCGATACAGAGATATTACAATAGTCGAATGTGTGTGGGTGTGTGTATGTGTGGAATAATAATCGTAAATACATAAAGTCTTTAATACTGAAGATCCTGAAATATTGTAAAAAAACAAAATCTAATGCATAATTGTTTACATTAATGATGTTATTGTACCGATAAAAATTAAATTCGTTAAAATAATGCAAGATCACATTTGCTTGTTCATTCATATGGCAGTAAATATAAGTATTACAGGTAATTATAATTATTGTGCCAATATGTGTGTAAAGCAAGTTGTAATTTCCGATTATTAATTTATTAGCATTAAGTCACATTGTCATCATTCTTCAACACAGGCGTTGAGAATCATAAACAGAAGAATCCGAGTTTAAAAGACAAGTGTCAATAACATGTGTTTATGATTTATACCTGTTTCTACCAACGTCGTTTAACTTTAATCTTAGCTTAACTCACTCTTCGTCTCCTCCTAACTGGTTTCTTTAGAAAAAAAACAAAGAATGAGTTAAGTTAAGATTAAAGTTAAGTGACGTTGATAGACACAGCCATTAGTCGTATATCGACAAAAAGATATTCAGCGCATGTTACAGTTACATTTAAAGCGTGATAAAATAAATTGTTATGAATTGTTATAAATTGCCATTAATACGCCATTTCCATGTAAATAATCGTTATTTGCAATATTTCTATTCAAACGGAATACATTGTAATTATCGAAACATAACTCTACATCTACAATGTTATTGTTTATTTCAACTAAATTAATCGTCAAACTATTTAGAGATCAAGAATAAATTACAGCGCTACTCGTTATAATTTAAATATTAATTCATGTTCACGTTCTGATAATACACTACAGGAAAGCGAGTCAGTTTTGTTAGTTTAGAATCATAATTAACTTCAACAATCTTAGACACATCGTTTTTGTAACATATAATTTTATTTGTTTCGCCAAAAAATTTCGACGCGTATCTTTGTAATAAATCCAATCCTTACGCGTGATTTTGTAATGATCAGAGTCGGGATCTTGGTGCCGTTTTCTCCACTCCAAGTGCATGCTGGCGGCCGAGCGCCGCGAAAAGCATCATCTATGGCGGTCTAGTGATGATAACAAAGAGGGCACCGTCGCGTAGAAAAAAATATGTATATATTAACATAGAATATATGTTTATTTAATATTATACATAATATATAAAATGATATAATAAAATAATATATATATTATATAAAATATAAAATAATATAATAAATTATTATATTTTTTTTTCCATCACTAGACTGTAGTGTAATTTAACAATTACATATTTTTTCTTCGAAACAACTATGTGTTTTCTTTACACCAATAGATTCCTCTCATTATTTTGTACATAAAAGTATTAAGGTAAGATAATCGAAAAATGAATATTTTATAAGATATTTTACGGTTTATGTAAAATTAAGAAATGATTTCAAGCCTCATAACTCGGAAAGTACTGAATGAAAACTAACTTAATTATAGTGTTTTGGAAAGCCCTCGAGATAAGCTACAAGAATATGTAATAAAATGACCTTCACATGACCTTCAAATGACTCTCCAAGGTCAAATCATTGCCACTATTTGATGGCCCCCTTCAAGCCATACAACTTTTGTTTAAAACATTTTTTTATTTAACGCACCGTTTCGGAGATATTTGAGCGTATTATTTAAAATGGGACACCCTGTATGTATATATGTACATTATGTGTACATGAAATTTTTTTCAAGCATCGATTATTGAATTGCGAGAAACAATTTTAGCCATATTTCGAAGTAAACTTCGTTTGAGTTTCTGAAATATGATATGTTATAATTATCGCAAGAATTCTCAAGATTTATTTATTGAATTGTATCACATCTCTTTAGCCATAAAGTGACATTTAGATTGAATTTTACAACAGAATAACGATTATAACAGATTAATTTAGGCTGTGCATATTAAGGTTAGATATATACAATTGTACACAGCTTTAGATATCCAAATTATACATATTATTGTATATATTTTCATATTATTGATATTATTGTATATATACATAATTTATCATTGTACATTATACATATAAATGTACATAATTTCGTTGCAACAAAAAATTAAATGTAATATTGTAAATTTTAATTACTAAAATGAAACTTTCTCGACTTATAAATATTAATTACTGGATTTAGTGTATTGATTTATTAATTTGCAAATAATGTTTAATCTTGATGCTTATAGTTTTTTATTTTTATTTGTTGATTTATTATATATTCTTTCTCTTAAAAAAAATGATAATTTTAATTCTATAAATAAAAACAAATGCGAAAACTAATACATTTATTTATTTTCACATACAAGCAATTGATACATATCTGCATAATGTAAATAGAAATACATTTATGTTTACTGAAAAATTACGTGACTATAAAATAAAAATTGGCTATAAAAATAAAATAATGAGCGACTTATATATTTATTTTTATTATAAAATTATATTTATCGTAATTACATTATGAAAACACTACACCATCAATACATTATTACATAAAAAATATAATTTTTTGTTATGTTATTTAATATTTTATTAGTATAGATTTAATTAATAAAAGAAATATAATATGTAGATGAGCAAAATGTATATTTATAAAATTTATATAAAAGAATTATATAAAAGATTTCTTTTCGTATCTATCATTAAAAGAAATTGTATAAATTATTCTTGTGTAAGATAAATCGATTAATTTTTCAAAGAATATAAAATTAGCAATTTTCTCTTATTAATATTAATATCTTTATAATTTATATTCTATATAATATTATATATAATATTATATATTATACCTTTATAATATATTATACCTTTATAATATATTATAACATAATATTGTAAAATATATTAATATAATATATATAATGTAATATTATTTAATATTATATATTTTATAATATAATATATTACACAATATTATATCATTGTAATATATATTATATAAATTATTTATGAGCTATATTATGATCTTTATATGTATTATAATTTTTATTAATTGTGATATAATCATACATCTTTTTATCTATGAAGAAGAAGTAATTTTGTCAATTAAATTTACATGTGTTACACGTATTTCTTAATGATGTAAGCTTCTTACAATCGTCAAAAATGTAAAATGACTTATAAAAAAGGATTTCCTATATCTTTTTCATGTTTTCTTCTAAATTTTAGTCATTCTTTAGTATTTTGAATGTGAACATTGTATCGTTTTATGTATTTCAATTTAGTGCTATTGTACCATTGATCATAAAGTTGATATATTCTGCAAATAGATGAGAAATAAAAAACTCATATCGTTATATTTATTATATAATACATGCTGTTTTATATTTTTATTAAAATGTTTTAATATTTTTACAATTATATAATTTAAATTAAGAATCATTTCCGTTTAATGAATAAAATTATTTTACTATGGCATACAAAAGTATCTCTATCATCCTTAGTTTAAAGATTCTTTTTTTAATTTAGATTTGATATAAATTTGTTTTAGTAAAAGAACCAAATTAAATTAAGTTATTGTTTATTATTTTATATCTTTATTGTACGTCTTTATAACCAATTCTTATATTTATTATTACCAATTAATAATAATGATTTCAAATACTAAAATATATATAATATAATAATCATATTTTCCTTTTAATAATTTTAAGTTTACTTTTATATAAAAGTAAATTTTAAATCATAATCATTTACAATTCGGACAGAATGAATGACTATAATTGATTTTAACTGTTTTGTTAAGAAAAAATTAATTCCAAAGTTTATCAGATAATTTATTGTTAAAATTAGCTTTCTTAACTTGAGTTCTTCGTAAATATGCTTTTAATAACTGAAAATCTCCGAATGTAAAAAGTTAGAATAATTTAATAATCGAATGTACTCTTACGTTCTACTCCAGTCAATTATTTTATGCACTGTTATATAAACAAGATAAAAATATACACTGATACTGATGATTTTCATGATAATGGATAACAGATGGATATCCTGGACATCAACTGATAGCACCGAATAAATCGCTAGACCACCAAGCATAAGGTATGAAAATATCAAACATTGTATCATAAAAAAAGGGACACAAACTTTCCGAAGCATCTGAAACAATTTATTCCCATCTTTGTAATATTATTATATTTGTATTATATAAGTACATTTAATAAAAAATTAAAAATTCTTTTAATAAATTATTATAATATTATTACAAATAAAATTATCAAACGTAAAAATTATAAAACATCTTTAAAATGATTTTATTATGATATATTTTACTTATTTTACACTGTAATTTATTTATTGAATTATGATTACAACTATAAATCATTCCGTTTAAGGTTTAAATTCCTTTGATTTTGTTATTGAATATTTCTTCACATTTTAATTATTATAAGCAGTTTGCCCTTCAAAATATGCCAAAAATTTAAAATCTTCAATTTAAAATATTCAAAAGAATTGTAAACTGATCGTAAATAATATAATGTAAATTTTGTTACCAAGATTTATTATTGTAACATATATTTATATATGAATTTTGAGTTTAACGGTTTTAACGTTTTTCTCAAATTTAATATCTGCTTATTATTTTGTGGAAACAAATTTCTTAAGTTGTAAAATCTATATATACAGGGTAGACTATTTTAATCAATACACGCGAATATCTCAGAAACACTGCATTAAATCGAAAAATGTTTCAGAAGCCCTCGAGATGTGCTGCAAGAATATGTAATAAAAAATAGGGAGTTCCATTTAAAAATTTAAAGTGACCTTGCCCTGACCTTGACAACGCTACCCAAGGTCAAACCAATGGTACCCTCTTATGTCCCCCTTCAAGCCATACAACTTATATCTGAAACATTTTTCGATTTAATGCAGTGTTTCTAAGATATTCGCGTGTATTGATTAAAATGGTCTACCCTGTATACAAAGTGTTCGGAAATTCAATCGTCAAATTTTCAGAGATTGTCGGGGGCACCATAAGAATCATTTTTTGCAAATGAACCTGGGGTCGGAAACGTGTCATTACATCGCTACGGCATACGGAGTGTTCGAAAGAGTCGGGACCACGAAATATCACAAAAAATAGGTTTTACAAAAAATTGTTTTAAAGTTGTAAAGGTGTAAGGGTGTAAAAAGGTCTATTTACTGGCGCCATGTGTTTGATCTTGGATGGCGTCGTCAAGGTCACGACAAGGCCATCTTGAATTTTTAAAATGGAACCCTCCACTTTTTATTGCATATTAGAAATCAGAAATAAAATACTTTATTTTCTAGATGATGATTTCAATCGGATACGTGCTTTAACAACAGTGCACAACAGTACTGTTTGAAGTACAAACTCAAGTCTACAAAAAAATGAAGGTTTTTATTTGCTCGAATGTCTGTAATAAAGAAAGGCTCAAAATATTATACGCATCGGTCAGTTATAAAAGTAGATCCACCATCATTTACCACTTCTACCTTCATTCGCGGATAATAATACGATAGCTACAGTCGTCGACTTATCAGGAAAAACTTTATAACTTCAATAACTTCGAAACGGCTTACTTAAAGTTGATACAATTGGTGCTTTGAGGTCTCGAGAAGGGCTACAAGAATATGCAATAAAAAGTGGAGGGTTCCATTTCAAAAATTCAAGGTGGCCTTGTCGTGACCTTGGCGGCGCCATCCAAGGTCAAACACATGGCGCCAGTAAATAGACCTTTTTACCTACAACTTTTGTTTGAAACAATTTTTTGTAAAACTTCTATTTTTTTGATATTTCGAGGTCCCGACTCTTTCGAACACTCCGTATGCCATAGCGATGTAATGACACGTTTTCGACCCCAGGTTCATTTGCAAAAAATGATTCTTATGGTGCCTCCGACAATCTCTGAAAATTTGACGATTGAATTTCCGAACACCCTGTATATATTAAAATAAAAATTTTTTTATTTTTCTAAAAGCTAGCTCGCTATTTTTTACAATTTTTTAACGGTTATAAGATCTTTTGTGACGTTACCTTTAATAATGATTTGCGCCGTATTTCTAATGGATAACGAGCTTTACAACGTGAGCAATAAAGTATGTGTTCAGTATTTCCTATTTTCTTCAGACAATGAACGTGTATGAATACATTTGTACACTTACATGCGGATATGAGTTTTCTCCTTTTCACATCTATCATAAACAGATTTATATACATAATATATCCTTTAAGTAATAATGTTGAATTTATATAATATATATCCAATCTTTTTAATAAATAAATTATATAGCCACATACTTTTGTATGTGTGTGTACGTGTGTTTGAATGAGCATAACGCATAAAAAAGTTTATAATAAAATACATAACGCTGATTCAAAAAGTTTTTATTCTGCAAGTATCTTTGTAAAGAAAATTTATTAAACTCTGATTGTTTCATAAAAATAATACTGCGTACCTTCTTTACAATGCCAACATAATGACGTATCCTCCGATCTTATTGAGATCTGTGCATCTGTCATGGAAGAAAAATCAAAGTATTCAAATTCATTCATTTTTAATTATATTATTAATTTATTTAGCAATAAAGTCTGTTATGTAAAATTTTGTTATAATAACGGATTAATAAATCATAAATCTAAAAGTTTTATGAATTTAACTCTCCACGTTGTCACTGTATGGTTAATCTATTTATACTGCTATCATCGATATTGTTCTGATGATTTATTTACATTTATTCTTCTAACAACAATAATCACTGAAAATACTTAAGACCTTGAGACTTTAAGATGCGAGATAGAGAAAGAGGGGAAAGAAAGAAGGGAGAGAGAGAGAGAGTATTTTTTATATTCAACGAACATATGATCATGCTTATAGCACAATTATAATGTGTTATATTCTATATAATAATTTTAATCATCTATGTACGTATATTCTTAATTTATATTTCTCGATTTGATCAAAAGTTTAATTTATTAAAGAGCAATTGCAAAAGCGCCTGTTTCTTCGCTCATTTGGTGGACCTTACGGATTAAATCGAATTGTGATCTAATGATAGCTTATGATATATGGATTCGCTTGCCGATTTTGATAACTTTGACAACTCTTCATATCTCTAAAACTGTTCCTATGCTCAACTTGAAAATTTTCCTAGAGAAATACATCATTATCAGCTATTATTTAGATCACAATTTGATTCGACCATAAGGTCCAAACGGGCGAAACTTTCGGTTGCTTTTTATATTTTCCTTATATTCATAATCTACTTCTTTCCGCTTCCATCCAATGATTTTTAGCGTTATTTTATTGTTTTTTTAATAGGAAAATATAAATTTTCTACGAACATCAAAAATACATAAGATGGTTAGGATGATTTTCTTGATAATTTTCTTGAGACGATTCGATATTTTGAGTGCGATATTATGTGTTACCGTTATAGATGAATAAAATATTCTTTATTAGGTTGTAATATCCCTTATTAGGTTGAAACCATTGTGCCGTGATAGTAATCCGCTCGAAAAATTACTTGTCTGAGGTTTCTTAAATTTTTACCAACTTGTCCCTCATCGCATATTGCTTTAGATGAAACATTTTCGTATTGCATTATATTTATATTAAATCATAATGAATTTTTTTGAAAATTTTACAATTGCAATAAATAGGCAAAAGAGATTAAGTGTCCTATTTCTAGAAAACTAGAACATGATTGAAAATGCATATAATATTTTGGATTCTATCCACTATAATATGTATGAAAATCAAAGCAATTGATAGTATAATCATTATTAATTTTTTTAGGATTGTACTATGATTTTTTTAGATCTTTTAAGAATTAAATACACTTCTATTTAAATGCAATCTCTTTTCAAATCATCTTCAAATTACAGTTGAACAATTTTTCCTAAATAACTTAATATTCAGCTATATAAAATTCCGAAACTATTAATATATACATTAATATATACACGAAATTTTCTTCAAGCATCGATTATTGAATTGCGAGAAATTCCAGCCGTATTTCAAAGTAAACTTTGTCCGAGTTTTTCAAATATGCTGTTATAATCATCACAAGAATTCTCTCAAAGATTTATTTATTGAATTGTATTGAATTGTATCCTCCTTCGTCATAAAGTCGAATTTCAACGGAATTTTTCAACAGAAATACGATTAAACTAGATTGTATATATTAAGGCTAGATATATGATTATACAATTTCAGATATTATACATATAAATGTATAGAATTTTGTTGCAACAAAAATAAAATGTATAAAACTAAATTACATAATATTAAAAATTTTAATATTACTGAAGTGAATCTCTCTCGACTTGTAAATATTAATTACTAGATTTAGTGTATTGTTTTATTAATATGTAAATAATTTATAATCGTGTTCCTGATGCTTATAGTTTCTTATTTTTATTTGTTGATTTATTATATTTTCTCTCTCATTTCAAAAAATGATAATTTTAATTTTATAAATAAAAACAAATAAGCACAAAAAATTAATACATTTATTTATTTTCACACACACATATTTGCATTTAAACATATCTGCATAATGTAAATAGAAATACTTTTGAACAATGTTTACTGAATTACGTGACTATAAAATAAAAATTGACTATAAAAGTAAAAGAATGAGCGATTAATATATTTATTTTTATTACAGAATCATATTTATCCTAATTAATATTAATAATATTATGAAAACATTACACCATCAATACAGTATAATATAAAAAAATATGTTTTTTATTATTTATTTAATATTTTATTAGTATAGATTGCATTAATAAAGGAAATAATAATAAATAATAATATAGATGCGCAAAATATATATTTATAAAATTTATATGAAAGATGCAATTTCTTTTTGTGTCTATCATCATAAGTAATTTTATAAATCGTTTTTGTGAGATAAATCGCATTAATATTTCAAAAAATATAAAATTAGCAATTTCTTCTTATTAATATTAATATCTTTATACTTTATACTATATGTAATATTATATATATATATATATATATATATATATATTATATTATATATTATTATATCTTTATAACATATTATAATATAATATATTATATTGTATAACATATTATATTTTATAACATATTAATATAATATATATAATGTGATATTATTTAATATTATATATTTTATAATATAATATATTACACAATATTATATCATTGTAATATATATTATATACATTATTTATGAGCTATATTATAATCTTTATATGTATTATAATTTTTATTAATTGTGATATAATCATACATCTTTTTATCTATGAAGAAGAAGTAATTTTGTCAATTAAGTTTTCATGTGTTACACGTATTTCTTAATGATGTAAGCTTCTTACAATCGTCAAAAATGTAAAATGTCTTATAAAAAAGGTTTTCCTATATCTTTTTCATGTTTTCTTCTAAATTTTAGTCATTCTTCAGTATTTTGAATGTGAACATTGTATCGTTTTATGTATTTTAATTTAGTGCTATTGTACCATTGATCATAAAGTCGATATATTCTGCAAATAGATGAGAAATAAAAAAATTATATCGTTATATTTATTATATAATACATGCTGTTTTATATTTTCATTAAAATATTTTAATATTTTTACAATTATATAATTTAAATTAAGAATCGTTTCCGTTTAATGAATAAAATTATTTTACTATGGCATACATAAGTATCTCTATCATCCTTAGTTTAAAAATTCTTTTTTTAATTTAGATTTGATATAAATTTGTTTTAGTAAAAGAATCAAATTAAATTAAGTTATTGTTTATTATTTTATATCTTTATTGTACGTCTTTATAACCAATTCTTATATTTATTATTACCAATTAATAATAATGATTTCAAATACTATAATATATATAATATAATAATCATATTTTCCTTTTAATAATTTTAAGTTTACTTTTATATAAAAGTAAATTACAAATCATAATCATTTACAATTCGGACAGAATGAATGACTATAATTGATTTTAACTGTTTTGTTAAGAAAAAATTAATTCCAAAGTTTTTCAGATAATTTATTGTTAAAATTAGCTTTCTTAACTTGAGTTCTTCGTAAATATGCTTTTAATAATTGAAAATCTCCAAATGTAAAAAGTTAGTAGAATAATTTAATAATCGAATGTACTCTTACGTTCTACTCCAGTCAATTATTTTATACACTGTTATATAAACAAGATAAAAATATACACTGATACTGATGATTTTCATGATAAAGGATAACAGATGGATATCCTGGACATCAACTGATAGCATCGAATAAATCGCTAGACCACCAAGCATAAGGTGTGAAAATATCAAACATTGTATCATAAAAAAAAGGACACAAACTTTCCGAAGCATCTGAAACAATTTATTCCCATCTTTGTAATATTATTATATTTGTATTATATAAGTACATTTAATAAAAAATTAATAATTCTTTTAATAAATTATTATAATATTATTATAAATAAAATTATCAAACGTAAAAATTATAAAACATCTTTAAAATGATTTTATTATGATATATTTTACTTATTTTACACTGTAATTTATTTATTGAATTATGATTACAACTATAAATCATTCCGTTTAAGTTTTAAATTCTTTTGATTTTGTTATTGAATATTTCTTCACATTTTAATTATTATAAGCAGTTTGCCCTTCAAAATATGCCAAAAATTTAAAATCTTCAATTAAAAATATCAAAAGAATTGTAAACTGATCGTAAATAATATAATGTAAATTTTGTTACCAAGATTTATTATTGTAACATATATTTATATATGAATTTTGAGTTTAACGGTTTTAACGTTTTTCTCAAATTTAATATCTGCTTATTATTTTGTGGAAACAAATTTCTTAAGTTGTAAAATCTATATATACAGGGTAGACTATTTTAATCAATACACGCGAATATCTCAGAAAACTGCATTAAATCGAAAAATGTTTCAGATATAAGTTGTATGGCTTGAAGGGGGACATAAGATGGTACCATTGGTTTGACTTTGGGTGGCATTGTCAAAATCAGGGCAAGGTTATTTTGGATTTTTTAACTGGAACTCCCTATTTTTTATTACATATTCTTGTAGCTCATCTCGAGAGCCTTCCACAACACTATAATTAAGTTAGTTTTCATTAAGTACTTTCCGAGTTATGAGGCTTGAAATCATTTCTTAATTTTACATAAACCGTAATATATCTTGTAAAATATTCATTTTTCGATTATTTTACCTTAATACTTTTATGTACAAAATAATGAGAGGAATAAATTGGTGTAAAGAAAACACATAGTTGTTTCGAAAAAAAAATATGTAATTTATCAATTACATATTTTTTCTTCGAAACAACTATGTGTTTTCTTTACACCAATTTATTCCTCTCATTATTTTGTACATAAAAGTATTAAGGTAAAATAATCGAAAAATGAATATTTTATAAGATATTTTACGGTTTATGTAAAATTAGGAAATTATTTCAAGCCTTATAACTCAAAAAGGACTTGAGGGAAAAATATTTTATTATATTGTTTTGGAAAGCCCTCGAGATGTGCTGCAAGAATATGTAATAAAAAATAGGGAGTTCCATTTAAAAATTTAAAGTGACCTTGCTCTGACCTTGACGACGCTACCCAAGGTCAAACCAATGGTACCCTCTTATGTCCCCCTACAAGCCATACAACTTATATCTGAAACATTTTTCGATTTAATGCAGTGTTTCTAAGATATTCGCGTGTATCGATTAAAATGGTCTACCCAGTATACAGGGTGTTCGGAAATTCAGTCGTCAAATTTTCAGAGATTGTCGGGGGCACCATAAGAATCATTTCTTGCAAATGAACCTGGGGTCGGAAAAGTGTCATTACATCGCTACGGCATACGGAGTGTTCGAAAGAGTCGGAAATATCACAAAAAATAGGTTTTACAAAAAATTGTTTCAAACAAAAGTTGTAGGGTGTAAAAAGGTCTATTTACTGGCGCCATGTGTTTGATCTTGGATGGCGTCGCCAAGGTCACGACAAGGCTATCTTGAATTTTTAAAATGGAAACCTTCACTTTTTATTGCATATTAGAAATCAGAAATAAAATACTTTATTTTCTAGATGATGATTTCAATCGGATACGTGCTTTAACAACAGTGCACAACAGTACTGTTTGAAGTACAAACTCAAGTCTACAAAAGAATGAAGGTTTTTATTTGCTCGAATGTCTGTAATAAAAAATGGCCCAAAATATTATACGCATCGGTCAGTTATAAAAGTAGATCCACCATCATTTACCACTTCTACTTTCATTCGCGGATAATAATACGATAGCTACAGTCGTCGACTTATCAGGAAAAACTTTATAACTTCAATAACTTCGAAACGGCTTACTTAAAGTTGATACAATTGGTGCTTTGAAAAGGTCTCGAGAGGGGCTACAAGAATATGCAATGAAAAGTGGAGGGTTCCATTTCAAAAATTCAAGGTGGCCTTGTCGTGACCTTGGCGACGCCATCCAAGGTCAAACACATGGCGCCAGTAAATAGACCTTTTTACCTACAACTTTTGTTTGAAACAATTTTTTGTAAAACTTCTATTTTTTGTGATATTTAGAGGTCCCGACTCCTTCGAACACTTCGTATGCCATAGCGATGTAATGACACGTTTCCGACCCCAGGTTCATTTGCAAAAGATGATTCTTATGGTGCCCCCGACAATCTCTGAAAATTTGACGATTGAATTTCCGAACACTCTGTATATATTATAGTAAAAATTTTTTTATTTTTCTAAAAGCTAGCTCGCTATTTTTTACAATTTTTTAACGATTATAAGATCTTTTGTGACGTTACCTTTAATAATGATTTGCGCCGTATTTCTAATGGATAACGAGCTTTACAACGTGAGCAATAAAGTATGTGTTCAGTATTTCCTATTTCCTTCAGACAATGAACGTGTATGAATACATTTGTACACTTACATGCGGATATGAGTTTTCTCCTATTCACATCTATCATAAACAGATTTATATACATAATATATTTTTTAAGTAATAATGTTGAATTTATATAATATATATCCAATCTTTTTAATAAATAAATTATATAGCCACATACTTTTGTATGTGTGTGTACGTGTGTTTGAATGAGCATAACGCATAAAAAAGTTTATAATAAAATACATAACGCTGATTCAAAAAATTTTTATTCTGCAAGTATTTTTGTAAAGAAAATTTATTAAACTCTGAATGTTTCATAAAAATAAAACTGCGTACCTTCTTTACAATGCCAACATAATGACGTATCCTCCGATCTTAGTGAGATCTGTGCATCTGTCATGGAAGAAAAATCGAAGAGTTCAAATTCATTCATTTTTAATAATATTATTAATTTATTGAGCAATAAAGTCTGTTATGTAAATTTTTGTTATAATAACGGATTAATAAATCATAAATCTAAAAGTTTTATGGATTTAACTCTCCACGTTGTCACTGTATGGTTAATCTATTTATACTGCTATCATCGATATTGTTCTGATGATTTATTTACATTTATTCTTCTAACAACAATAATCACTGAAAATACTTAAGACCTTGAGACTTTAAATGCGAGATAGAGAAAGAGAGGAAAGAAAGAAGGGAGAGAGAGAGAAAGTATTTTTTATATTCAACGAACATATGATCATGCTTATAGCACAATTATAATGTGTTATATTCTATATAATAATTTTAATCATCTATGTACGTATATTCTTAATTTATATTTCTCGATTTGATCAAAAGTTTAATTTATTAAAGAGCAATTGCAAAAGCACCTGTTTTTTTCGCTCATTTGGTGGACCTTACGGATTAAATCGAATTGTGATCTAATGATAGCTTATGATATATGGATTCGCTTGCCGATTTTGATAACTTTGACAACTCTTCATATCTCTAAAACTGTTCCTATGCTCAACTTGAAATTTTTCCTAGAGAAATACATCATTATCAGCTATTATTTAGATCACAATTTGATTCGACCATAAGGTCCAAACGGGCGAAACTTTTGGTTGCTTTTTATATTTTCCTTATATTCATAATCTACTTCTTTCCGCTTCCATCCAATGATTTTTAGCGTTATTTTATTGTTTTCTTAATAGAAAAATATAAATTTTCTACGAACATCAAAAATACATAAGACGGTTAGGATGATTTTCTTGATAATTTTCTTGAGACGATTCGATATTTTGAGTGCGATATTATGTGTTACCGTTATAGATGAATAAAATATTCTTTATTAGGTTGTAATATCCCTTATTAGGTTGAAACCATTGTGCCGTGATAGTAATCCGCTCGAAAAATTACTTGTCTGAGGTTTCTTAAATTTTTACCAACTTGTCCCTCATCGCATATTGCTTTAGATGAAACATTTTCGTATTGCATTATATTTATATTAAATCATAATAAATTTTTTTGAAAAATTTACAATTGCAATAAATAGGCAAAAGAGATTAAGTGTCCTATTTCTAGAAAACTAGAACATGATTGAAAATGCATATAACATTTTGGATTCTATCTACTATAATATGTATGAAAATCAAAGTAATTGATAGTATAATCATTATTAATTTTTTTAGGATTGAACTATGATTTTTTTAGATCTTTTAAGAATTAAATACACTTCTATTTAAATGCAATCTCTTTTCAAATCATCTTCAAATTACATTTGAACAATTTTTCCTAAATAACTTAATATTCAGCTATATAAAATTCCAAAACTATTAATATATACATTAATATATACATGAAATTTTCTTCAAGCATCGATTATTGAATTGCGAGAAATTCCAGCCGTATTTCAAAGTAAACTTTGTCCGAGTTTTTCAAATATGCTGTTATAATCATCACAAGAATTCTCTCAAAGATTTATTTATTGAATTGTATTGAATTGTATCCTCCTTCGCCATAAAGTCGAATTTCAACGGAATTTTTCAACAGAAATACGATTAAACTAGATTGTATATATTAAGGCTAGATATATGATTATACAGTTTCAGATATTATACATATAAATGTATAGAATTTTGTTGCAACAAAAATAAAATGTATAAAACTAAATTACATAATATTAAAAATTTTAATATTACTAAAGTGAATCTCTCTCGACTTGTAAATATTAATTACTAGATTTAGTGTATTGTTTTATTAATTTGTAAATAATTTATAATCGTGTTCCTGATGCTTATAGTTTCTTATTTTTATTTGTTGATTTATTATATTTTCTCTCTCATTACAAAAAATGATAATTTTAATTTTATAAATAAAAACAAATAAGCACAAAAAATTAATACATTTATTTATTTTCACACACACATATTAGCATTTAAACATATCTGCATAATGTAAATAGAAATACTTTTGAACAATGTTTACTGAATTACGTGACTATAAAATAAAAGTTGAGTATAAAAATAATTTTATAAATCGTTTTTGTGAGATAAATCGCATTAATATTTCAAAAAATATAAAATTAGCAATTTCTCCTTATTAATATTAATATCTTTATACTTTATACTATATGTAATATTATATATATATATATATATATATATATATTATATTATATATTATTATATCTTTATAACATATTATAATATAATATATTATATTGTATAACATATTATATTGTATAACATATTAATATAATATATATAATATGATTTTATTTAATATTATATAATGTATTTTATAATATAATATTACACAATATTATATCATTGTAATATATATTATATACATTATTTATGAGCTATATTATGACCTATATATGTATCATAATTTTTATTAATTGTGATATAATCTTTTTATCCATGAAATAGTAGTAATTTTTTCAATTAAATTTACATGCGTTATACGTATTGTTAATAATATAAGCTTCTTAATGTATCGTTAAAAATGTAAAATGTCTTATAAAAAAGGTTTTTCTATATATTTTTCATGTTTACATTTTTTATGTTTACATCTTACTAATATGCAGAATAATGAATTTTTCACTCGTCTTATTTTCTTAAGTGTTATAATAACCGCATTATAGCTTACAAATACACAAGAAAATTAAATTTCGGTCATTCTTCAATATTTTAAATGTTAATAATATATCGTTTTATCAGTTTCCATTCATAAGTGCTTTTGTACCATTGATGATGAATTTGGTATATTCTGTAAATAGATGAGAAGTAAAAAAAGTAATTTATATCTTGTTATATTTATTATATAAAATATGCTGTTTTAAATTTTTATTAAAACATTTTAGTATTTTTACAATTATATAATTTAAAATCGGAACAGTTTCCGTTTAATGAATAAAGTTGTTTTACCATGGCATACAAAATATCTCTATCATCCTTAGCAGAATTGGGAAAGTTACTTTATAAAAGTAATTAGTTACAGTTACAGTTTTTTTTAGTTAAAAATGTAAAATAATTAGTTACAGTTACAAGTTACCGATTCTGAAAAGTAACGCGTTACAGTTACAGTTACTTAAAAAGTAATTACTTCCTTGGAATGGAAATAAAAATATTAAATATTAAATATTCTGCACGCAGTAATAAAAATTTAATGACAATCTTATAAGGTATTAATTTAATTCTTGCAAATTATAGGGAATTTTAGAATGGCATTCACTTTAAAGAGAGAAATATATATTTTATTTTAATTTATAAACAGCTGAATAAAAACAAAAATTTTTATTTAATGTAAAAGAAAACTTATAAAAAATATAATTTTATTGCATCGCTCTTATAATTTTATTATTTTAAGATAGATAGTATATGTATATAATTTATCTTCACTTTTTTACTATATTTTTTATATATGTGTATATATACATATACATCACGAATAATCCAAATTACAAATATTTATTACTATATTTTTTTAGTTATTTTTTTAATATTTATAACATACATGAAATACATATTATAATATGATTAATACATATGTAACACATATCATGAAATACTAAGATATGTTAAATGATTCAATATGTTTAAAATTTTTATTAATAAAAAATGGGAGCATATGCATTGGATCATAAAGTATCGATAAAAGCGTTTATGCGCAAGTGCAAGGCGGTCCAATACGATTTGCAAAGATTTAAAATATATATATATATATATATTTTTTTTTTTTAAATTTTTATATATTATATATTTTATATCTATTATATATTTTAAATCTTTATATATTATATATTTTATATCTTTATATATATATATATATATATATATATATATATATATATATATACAGGGTGTCATGAAAGTGAGCATGACATTAAAAAATTAAGGTAGATTGGCTCAAAATTAGAAGAAAAGTCTTGTACAGTTATTCAATATTCGCAATAATTAACGAGAAATAAATTAAAGAAAATCGGCCAATGCGCGTGGCTAGAAGTGCGTGGCGGTGAAGGCGGTCTCACTGTAATATAATGGCGGCGCGCGGCGAAGCAGTGATTGGAGAGGGGAAGAGCCTTCGCCGCGCGCCTACACACTCATCGCTCCTCCCCTCCCCAATCACCGTTTCGCCGCGCGCCGCCATTATGTTACAGTGAGACCGCCTTCACCGCCACGCACTTCTAGCCACGCGCATTGGCCGATTTTCTTTAATTTATTTCTCGTTAATTATTGCGAATATTGCATAACTGTACAAGACTTTTCTTCCAATTTTGTGCCAATCTACCTTAATTTTTTAAAGTCATGCTCACTTTCATGACACCCTGCATATATAAAGTAACTATTAAAGTAATTATTAAATTAGTTATTAGTTATCGAAATTAGTTATTAGTTATTAGTTATCGAAAATATGTAACTAAGTTAAGTTACAGTTACAAATTGAAAAAAAGGAATGAATTAAGTTAAAGTTACCGAAAAAAAGTAACTATAACTGTAACTTCGTTACAAGTAACGAGTTACTTCCCAACCCTGATCCTCAGTCTAAAAGATTCTTTTTCAATTTAGATTTGATATGAATTTGTTTTAATAAAAATACCAAATTAAGTCATTTTTGTTTATTATTTTGTATCTTTATTGTGTATCTTTATAATCAATTCTTATATTGATTCTATATTGATATTTATTATATTGATTATATATTGATTATTATTAATTATGAATAATGATTTCAAATACTAAATAATATAATAATCATATTTTCTTTCTAACTGATTTTAAGTTTACTTTTACATAAAAGGAAATTTTAAATTAGTTAAGAAAGAAAAATATGATTATTATCCGTGAGATTTATTTTAAAAGGAATTTTTTTAATTATTTACAATTCGAACGTAATGATTGACTATAAATGACTTTAATTGTTTTGTGAACAAAAAATTAATTCCAAAGTTTGTCAGATAATTTATTGTTAAAATTAGATTTATTAACTTCAGTTCTTTATTTAACTTCAGTTCTTCGTGAATATGCTTTTAACAATTAAACGAATATAAAAAGGCAGAATAATTAATTATTCGAATGTACTCTTACCTTCTACTCAAGTCAATTATGTTACACACTGTCATATAAATAAACCAAAGAAATATGCCTAGGACATTGATTTTTATGAAAAAGAATAACTGATTCTGAACATCAACTGATAGTACTAAATAAACCATTAGTCCAATTATGAAATTTAAAAATATCCAAAATAATATCTTAAAAAGATGAATACAAACTTTCCGAAGCATCTGAAACAATTTATTCCCATCTTTATAATATTATTATATTTGTATCATATAAGTACATTTAATAAAAAATTAATAATTCTTTTAATAAATTATTACAATATTATTATAAATAAAATCACCAAACGTAGAAATTATAAAACATCGTTGAAATTATTTTATTATGATATATTTTATTTATTTTACACTGTAATTTATTTATTGAATTGTTATGATTGCATCTATAAATCATTCCGCTTACGTTTCAAATTCTTTTGAATTTGTCATCAAATATTTATTCGATGACACTTTAATTATTATAGGCAGTTTGCTTTTCAAAATATGCCAACAATTTTAAATCATTATTTAAAAATATCAAAAACATTATAAACTGATCGTATATATAATATCGTATAAATAATATAATTTTTGTTACCAAGCTTTATTATTGTGGCATATGTTTACTATAAATTTTGACTTTAACGGTTTCAGCGTTTTTCTTAAATTTAATGTCTCCTTATTACTTTGTGAAAACATGTTTCTAAAATTATAAAAAATATGTATATATATATATATGTGCGATTATGCACTCGCGTAATCCGCAGTCGGAGTTAGAAAATCGCGGTTTGCCAGCGAATAGAAAGGATTCACCCTCAAAGTATATATTTATTGTCCGAAAATTACAATTATAACAGAAAACAATGCGCGAGAAGACACACAGTCAGACAACGTTGCCGAAAGCGCAAGGAAAAGTTGCAAGAAGTGCAACCGCTCCTATAACGATGCAAGGATCTGTGAAGCGCGCGGTGCGAAATCGATATTATACACTGTGCGGTATCAACTCTGCGAAAAAACGAGAAGTGCCGAACTCGTTCAGAGCGCGAGACTATATACCCTCAACCTTCGAGAAGATTCCCGACAGTGAGATATCACTTTTTGAACTAAAACTGTGAAAACAGAGAATCTTCTCGAAAGTCAGCGGGCAATCGTGTTTTGTTATTTCCCCGAATCGCCGAATCTCGAATTCAGAGATGTATACAACAAAGGCAGCTCGCGCGCGCCAGCAATCACATCGCAAACCGTTATGTCGGTTTACGATTTGAAAAATGAGCTTGATTACTAAACAATATATATATATTTTTTTTATAATTTTAGAAACATGTTTTCACAAAGTAATAAGGAGACATATATATATATATGTCTCCTTATTACTTTGTGAAAACATGTTTCTAAAATTATAAAAAAAATATATATATATATATATATACATATTTTTTATAATTTTAGAAACATGTTTTCACAAAGTAATAAGGAGACATTAAATTTAAGAAAAACGCTGAAACCGTTAAAGTCAAAATTTATAGTAAACATATGCCACAATAATAAAGCTTGGTAACAAAAATTATATTATTTATACGATATTATATATAAAATTTCTAGGAAATAGCAAACTAATATTTTAGAAAAATAAAAAAAGCTTTCTATTTTAATATATATATATATATATATATATATATATATATATATATATATATATATATATATATATATATATATATATTAAAAGGAAGGCTATTTCTAGGAAATAGCAAACTAATATTTTAGAAAAATAAAAAAAGCTTTCTATTTTAATATATATATATATATATATATATATATATATATATATATATATATATATTAAAATAGAAAGCTTTTTTTATTTTTCTAAAATATTAGTTTGCTATTTCCTAGAAATTTTTGACGGTTATCAGAATTTTATGACCTCACCTTTAATAATGATTTACGCCGTATTTCTAATGGATAGAAAGTACGACAATATGGGCAATGAAGTCTTTTCTTATTATTTGCTAATATCTCTACACAATGAATGTGTATTAATTTTTTATCGTCACAGTTACATAGGCATATGAGATTTCTTTTTCTCCCACCTATCATAAACAGATTTACATATGTAATATATTTTTTAGATAAAAATGTTGAGTTAATATGGTATATATATCTAATTTTTTTAGTAAATAGATTATATGGATACATACTTTTGTATATGTGTGTGCGTGTGTGCGTGCGTGCGTGTGTGTGTGTGTGTTTGTTTGTGTGTGTGAAAAAGTTTTATAATATAAAATATATAATGCAGATTTTAAAAGATTTTATCCTACAAGTATCTTTGTAAACAAGATCTATTATACTCTGGATTATTTCGTAAAAATAAAACTGCGTACCTTTTTGACAAAGCCAGCATAATGTCTTATCCTGGAATTCCTCTAATCTTTGTAGGAACCGTATATCTTCCATGGAAGAATAAGAGACTTGAATTTCATTCATTTTTAATGATAGTATTAATTTATCGAGCAATATAAAGTCTGTTATGATGTAAACTTATGTTATAATAACGGTTTAATATCTATAAGTTTTAGGACTTTAACTCTCTACGTTGTCACTGTATCGTTAATCTATTTATACTGATATCTTTGATACTCTTCTGATGCTTTATTTACACTTATTCTTCTATCGACAACAGTCACTGAAAATATTTAAGACCTTGAGACTTTAAGATTTGAACGAGAGCGAGAAAGAGAGAGAGTGAGAGAGAGGAGGGGGGGAAGAGAGAGAGAATGAGAAGGGGAAAGTGGAAGGGAAAATAGAAGGAAGAGAGGGTATTATTAATATCTAACGCGAACATATTATCATCTTTACATAATTATATATATAATATGTTATAATTTATATAATAACTTCCATCGTCAATACACACATTCCTAATATATATTCCTAGTACAATATTCTATATAACAATTTCCATTATCTATGTACGTATATTCTTAATTTGTATTTTTCGATTTGATCAAAAGTTTAATTTATCAAAAAGCAATTGCAAAAGCATCTGCTTTTTCGCCCATTTGGTGGACCTTACGGATTAAATCGAATTGTAATCTAAATGATAGCTTTTGATATGGATTTGCTTGCCGATTTTAATAACTTTGACAACTCTTCATATTTCTGAAACCGTTCCTATGCTCAACTTGAATTTTTTTCCAAAGAAGCTATTATTTAGATCACAATTTAATTCGATCCGTGAAGTCCATCAAACGGGCGAACCTTGTGGTTGCTCTTTATATTCTCCTTATATCATAATCTACATTTTTTCCGTTTTCATCAAATGATTTTTAGCGGTATTGATGTTTTTTCAATAAGATAAATTTTCTACAAACATAAAAAATACATGAGATGAAACATCGGGATGACTTCCTTGATGATTTTCTTGAGGTGATTCGATATATCGAGAGTGAAATTATGTGTGTTATCTTTCTAAATGAATAAAATATTCCTTTTTAGGTTGAAATATCCTTTATTAAGTTGAAACCATTACGCCGCAATAGTAATCCGTTCGAAAAACTACTTGTATGAGGTTTCTTAAATCTTTACAACTTCTTACTGCATATTGCTTTAGATGAAATATTTTTATATTGCAGCAGCATCTTTCTTTTAAATCATAATCAAATCTTCTGAAAAATTTATGATTAAATTTTTTTTATTTTTTTATTTTATATTATTTCAAAATGTTTAATTTTTGGATAAATTTTTGAATTTTAATATTAAGCGAAAATAATTAGCTTATTATTAATTTAAGCAGAAATCGCATAATTGAGATGATTATATAAAAAATCAACAGCATTATGAATGAGATAGTCATTAATATTCTCATAATTGGCCTGCTTAAAATTTAACTTCCACTTTTTTTGTAAACTGGGGTAAGGGAAATAATTTCACTGATATCAAGAGATATTCAAATCATCCAATATGTTTGTGATAATAATTGTAATACATAAAGTCTTTAGTACTGAAGATCTTGAGATATTATAAAAAAAGAGCTAATGTATAATTATTTACATTAACAATGTTATTATACCGATAGAAATTAAAATAATGCAAGTTCACATTTGCCTGTTCATTCATATGGTAGTAACGACAAGTATTACAGATAATTCTAATTATTATGCTAATACGTGTAAAGCAAGTTGTAATTTCCGATTATTAAATTATTAGCATTAAGTCACATTGTCATCATTCTTCAACACACAGGCAGTATGAATCATAAACAGAAGAATCCGAGTTTAAGAGGCAAGAGTCAATAACATGTGTTTATGATTTAGTCGTATATAGACAAAAAGATATTCAGCGCATGTTACAGTTACATTTAAAGCGCGATAAAATAAATTGTTATGAATTGTTATGAATTGCTATTAATATGCCACTTCCATGTAAATAATCGTTATTTACAATATTTCTATCCAAACGGAATACATTGTAATTATCGAAACTTTGCTCCACATCTACAATGCTATTGTTTAGCCATACTTCAATTAAATTAATAACGTCAAACTACTTACAGATCAAGGATAAATTACAAAGTTACTTGCTATAATTTAAATCTTAATCCATGTTCATATTTTGATAATACTCTACAGGAAAGTGAGTCAGTTTTTTGGTCTAGAGTCATAATTGACCTCAACAATCTTGCATATGGTTTTTGTAACAAATAATCTTATTTGTCTTGCCAAAAAATTTCCACGCGTATCGTTGTAATAAATCTAATCCGTACGCGTGATTTTGTAATGATGGAATAACGTAGGATTTAGGATATTCATGACTCGATGCTCAATCATATTCACGTTCTTAGTCTTTAACGTCTTGCTATACATGAATTTTCTCAATTTTCTTCGTTGCTTTTATAAATATTTTATTTGATTGTGGATTAGAATATTATATTGTAATAAAACTAATTTAAAGATATCCTCATTATTTTTTCTTTCGTATGTTTTTTTCATACAACTGTAGAAAAAAAAGAAGCTTATCGTGTACAAGAGATAGGTACTTGTCTAAGCATTAAACTAAAAAAATGATAATTTTAATTTTATAAACGAAAACAAATAGCCAGAAACTAATACATTTATTTATCTTCACACACACATACTAACATTTGATACAAACATAACTGCATAATACAAATAAAAATACTTTAAACTATGTCTACTAATTACGTAACTATAACAATAAAAAATGAGCGATTTACATATTTATTACAAAATTATTTATATGTATATTTATATTTAATTATTTATATGTATCGCTATTATATTGTAAAAAAAAATGTTACATCATTAATGCATTATAATATAAAAAATATATTTTTTATTATTTTATTTAATATTTTATTAGTATAAATTTAATTAATAAAGGAAATAATAATAGTAATAATAAATAATAATATAGATGCGCAAAATATATATTTATAAAATTTATATAAAAGATGCAATTTCTTTTTGTGTCTATTATAATAAGTAATTTTATAAATCGTTTTTGTGAGATAAATCGCATTAATATTTCAAAAAATATAAAATTAGCAATTTCTCCTTATTAATATTAATATCTTTATACTTTATACTATATGTAATATTATATATATATTATATTGTATATTATTATATCTTTATAACATATTATAATATAATATATTATATTGTATAACATATTATATTTTATAACATATTAATATAATATATATAATATAATTTTATATAATATTATATAATATATTTTATAATATAATATTACACAATATTATATCATTGTAATATATATTATATACATTATTTATGAGCTATATTATGACCTTTATATGTATTATAATTTTTACTAATTGTGATATAATCTTTTTATCCAAGAACAAGAAGTAATTTAGTTAATTAAATTTACATGTGTTACACATATTTTTAATAATATGAGCTTCTTAATGTATCGTCAAAAATGTAAAATATCTTGTAAAAGCGACTTTTATATATCTTTTTTGTTTTCTTCTATATCTGCTTTAAACAACAGCATTACAACTTACAAATATGTAGAATAATGAAATTTTCACTCGTCTTACTTTCTTAAATGTTGTAATAAACGTATTAGCATACAAATACAAGAAATTTAAATTTTAGTCACTCTTCAATATTTTGAATGTTAACATTATATCGTTTTATCAATTTCCATCCATAATCGCTTTTGTACCATTGATCATAAAATTGATATATTCTGCAAATAGATAAGAAGTTAAAAAAGCAATTTATATCTCGTTATATTTATTATATATGTTGTTTTAAATTTTTATTAAAATATTTTAGTATTTTTATAATTATATAATTTAAAATCGGAACAGTTTCCGTTTAATGAATACAATTGTTTTACCATGGCATACAAAGTATCTCTATTATCCTTAATCTAAAAGATTCTTTTTTAATTTAGATTTGATATGAATTTGTTTTAATAAAAATACCAAATTAAGTCATTTTTGTTTATTATTTTGTATCTTTATTATGTATCTTTATAATCAATTCGTATATTGATTATATATTGATATTTATATATTGATATATTTATATATTGATATTTATTATATTGATTATATACTGATTATTATTAATTAATAATAATGATTTCAAATACTAAATAATGTAATAATCATTTTCTTTCTAACTGATTTTAAGTTTACTTTTACATAAAAATAAATTTTAAATTAGTTAATTACTCTTACCTTCTACTCAAGTCAATTATTTTACGCACTGTCATATAAATAAACCAAATAAATACGCTTAGGCTGATGATTTTTATGATAATGGATGACAAATGGATATCCGGAACATCTGATAGCGACCAATATGTTAGACCAATCATGAAGTTTACAAATATCACAAATAGTATCATAAAAAAAGGGACACAAACTTTCCGAAGCATCTGAAACAATTTATTCCGATCTTTGTATTATTATATTAGTATCATATGAGTACATTTAACGAAAAATTAATAATTCTTTAAATAAATTATTATAATATTATTAGAAATGAAATCTCATCAAACGTGTAAAAATTATAAAACATCGTTGAAATTATTTTATTATTTTATTTTTTGATATATTCTTATTTATTTTACACGATAATTTATTTATTGAATTTGTTATAATTACATCTATAAATCATTCCGTGTACGTTTTAAATTATTATAGGTAGTTTGCCCTTCAAAATATGCCAAAAATTTAAAATCTTCATTTAAAAATATCAAAAAAGTTATAAACTGATCGTATATATAAATAATATAATATAAGTTTTGTTACCAAGCTTTATTATTGTAACATATATTTATATATGAATTTTGACTTTAACGGTTTTAACGTTTGTCTTAAATTTAATATCTGCTTATTATTTTATGAAAACATGTTTCTTAAGTTGTAAAATCTATATATATGTATATATATATATATATATATATATATATATATATATATATATGTATTAAAATAAAAAAGTATTTTTATTTTTCTAACAGCTTAGCTAGCTATTTTCTACAATTTTTTTAACGATTATAAGATCTTTTGTGACCTTACCTTTAATAATGATGGCTGCATTTCTAATGGATACCGAGCATTACAGCGTGGGCAATCAAGCATGTTTCGAGTATTTGCTAAAAATTCTAGACAATGAACGTGTATGAAATCATTTGCACATTTACATGGGGATATGAGATTTTTCTTTTTCATATCTATCACAGAATCTAAACAGATTTATATAATACAAATATATAAACAGATGTACATAATACATTTTTTAAATAATAATGACGAATTTATATAATATATATCCAATCTTTTTAATAAATAAATTATATAGCACATACTTTTGTATGTGTGTGTACGTGTGTTTGAATGAGCATAACGCATAAAAAAGTTTATAATAAAATACATAACGCTGATTCAAAAATTTTTATTCTGCAAGTATCTTTGTAAAGAAAATTTATTAAACTCTGATTGTTTCATAAAAATAAAACTGCGTACCTTTTTTACAATGCCAACATAATGACGTATCCTTCGATCTTGGTGAGATCTGTGCATCTGTCATGGAAGAAAAATCAGAGAGTTCAAATTCACTCATTTTTAATTATATTATTAATTTATTGAGCAATAAAGTCTGTTATGTAAATTTTTGTTATAATAACGGATTAATAAATCATAAATCTAAAAGTTTTATGGATTTAACTCTCCACGTTGTCACTGTATGGTTAATCTATTTATACTGCTATCTTCGATATTCTGATGATTTATTTACACTTATTCTCCTGACAACAACAGTTGCTGAAAATACATAAGTCCTTGAGACTTTAAGATTTTAAGCGAGCGAGTGAGAGAGAGAGTGAGAGGAGGGGAAGGTGGAATTAAGAGAGGGTATTTTTAATATCTAACGAACATATCATTATCATTTTTATATAATTATATATAACATAATTATATATAATATAATTATATATAATTATAATTTATATAATAACTTCCATCGTTTGTACACATATTCCTAATTTGTATTTCTCGATTTGTTTAGTAGAAAGTTCAATTTATTAAACTTATATTTATATTAAACTTATATTCCCCTCTATTTTTGCGTTCTTTCTACTTGGATGATTATTGTCGATATTGTTTTTCGAATAGGAAAGATTTTCTGTGGACATTAAAAATATATCAGGTGGTCGAAATGATTTCCATTGAGACGATTCAATGTCTCGAATGTGATATTATGTGTGTTGCCTTCATGCTTTAAAGTAACATACATCCTTTTAGGTTTGAAATTGTGATAATAATCCGTTCCAAAAGCTGTTTGTATGAGGTTGTAAATCCTTGCCTTTTCCTGAACTTTTCCTTTACTGCACATTGCCTTGGATAAAACATTCTCATATTGCAGTATTGTTCCATTAAATCGCAATCGTATCTTTCCATTAATTCGCAGATTTTCTGAAAAATTTACAATTGGAATAAATATAAAACGTTAGTCTATAGTGTTAGAGCATTTTAATTTATATTGAAATCTACCGTGGAAATTCCACAAGCAAGCTTTTAATTTCATCATGAATTATAATAATTAATATAATATGATAATATAATATAATAATATAGTGATTTTTCAATGAAAAAAAGAATTATTAATTATGTTATAATAACCAGTTAGAGAATTAATTCTTAACGTAAATTTTGCCCTGTACATTTTGTCTGATAACCTCCGAATCAATGTAACACCCGCGGAAATATAACACACACACACACACACACACACACACACACACACACACTCACTCACACATAGTTATAAGTGCTTATATATTTTCTTATTCTCTTTTTATCTTTTTAAATAATATATTGTATTTTTAATTTAATGTATAATTTAATCATTTACCCCGTTCTCTTCCCTGAATCCCGAGATGGCACTAGGTTCTGTCCCGCGTAAAAGGGATTAAATTCCCTTGCCGAAAAGGGACCATCGAGCGGATCGACCAAAAAAAAAGGACAGAGTTATAGGAACTATTTTAGGCATTGACTTTCAGCAGGCCCTTCACAGTTCGTTCGATCCGATCCATACGCACGCCTTTATAAAGTGTGTCACGGGGTAAGTAGATTACGTTCTTCCAAACCAGGGTCTGGACACTTGATTCATATATAGAAATTTTTTTTTTCTAAATCCTAAACGTTATACAACATTGCGAACTTTGACATGAGCATGATTATCGTACATACTTTAAGAGAATTCAATATTGTTTAATACAAAGACGGAATTTTATGGAAGATTGAATTTTTCAATCCACACGTATTTGGATTCTTTTAAATATAAAAGACAATATTTTTTTAATCTATAGTAGCAAAAACTTTTTTCATACAAATGTATTATTAAAATTAATATTTGTACTTGAGGAAGGTATATCAAAGAAGGTATTATATTGGTTAAATATTGATTTTTCTCTTAAAATATTCTCAGAATACACACAAAGGATCATAGAATACTTCAAAATGACATGCAATTAGGCTTACTTGCTTTCAGGAAACGTGCACCGACATCCCTTATTGAGAGATAGAAATTGTTATAGGTCTATTGAAAAAGCTTCATCGAGTGTACAAATAATGCGGTCGAGGCATGACATAACCATATTATTCGTAGGTCACGGAACATTTCATGCTTTTAGTTTCCGATGATTATTCGTGATTCACGAATTGTTCCGTTCTGAGTAATTATCTTCGTCGTTTTTACAGAATATTACGGGGAGGCAGTACGAGGAATCAGTCAATATATGCAGATCGCGTGCGTCCCTCTCCGGACCAAATGACACAAATAATCGAGCAAGGACAATAACAATGGATTGACAGGAAGCATGCGAACCATTATAATAGCTTTTCCGTTAGCGATCGGAGACATAATAGTGGTGGTAAAGAATAAAAATGGTCTAGTTATTCTCTTTTTATCCATCCTTCTCTTGCGTTTCTTTATCGATTATTTCTTAATGCATTATAGGTAGGGAGTGCAAAAAGTACGGACGCAAAAGTTTTCCTTGCAAGTTGCGAGAATTTGAAGACGCGAGGCAGCGACGGGATTGGAACGAGATACGTGTATTTTGTAATCTTCAATTTTAGTCGTCATGTTTCTACTTAAATAAAAAATAATTTATAACAATTATCAATTACATATTGAGCATATTTTTCAACTATTTTCAACTATTATTATATAAGTGAATCGCAAAATCGTAAGTATATTTTGCGCTAATCTCTCTCTCTCTTTTTTTAGTAAAATGTAAGTAATCAAAACTGCATTTTTAATTTTCTAACTCTTAGGATTAGAATTTAAAGTTTAAAATTTTTTTCTGAACTCTTTTGCTGTCAATCTTTTCATTGGCATTATCGATTGCAATTTCCAGTTCTTAATTTTTATTATATTTTTATTATTACACTTATACATAGATTACTTAATTCTTTTATGTTATCATTATATTATCACTTATCATAACAGAATTTTTAGATTCTTGATTATCATATTTGTCAATTGAGTGATTTTCGAAACTTATCGCTCGAACGGACATCGTAGAAGTATCAAGGCAATATGGTACATCATTCGAAAAAACAATCAACAACACGGATAAAGCGGTCCTTTATTATACGAAACACATTATTAGTAAACGAAGCAACTGTTCATGTAAAAAATGGAAATTACAATAAAGCCATATTTCTGTACAATCAAGTAAGTTTCGCAAATATGTATGTATTAATAAACTATCTATTAATATTCTGCTCCTCTAGGAATTCTAGTAAAATATTGGAACAAAAGTAAACTTGTCATAAAAAATAAAAATAAGATAAAAACTAATTATTAAAATAAATTATTATATAAAAATTTATGTTTATCTTTTATTTGAATATAATAATAGTATGATAGGTATGCGCGGGTATATGTAAGATGTATAAGATTTGGATATAAGATATACGTGTATGTGTATATATTTAAAAGGCTTTTAAAGATTGTGAGATTAAAGATACTGTAACATTGAGCAATGTTAGGAAAATAACGATGATTTTATCAAATGTAACTTAACATATCTTTAATATTTTGATTCATTTATATAGAAGAAAAAGAAAGAGAGAAGGAAATACAAAATCATAATACAAAAATATTAAGTATGACTTAAAATAAAATATAAATATTAAGTATACATAAATATTAAGTATAAAATTATACATGTTATACACTTTCATTATTTATTTTATGTGTAGTTTTACATTTATAATGATACATTATAATAAAAAAAATTTAATACTTTTATATATTTAAACTTAAATTTAAACAGGCCATAAGAGCTAAACGCGGATGATAGTGCGTAAGTTCAACGAGAAAATAAGTTTTTCGTTGAAACTTATTTGTGTGCACAGGGCACAAATTTTCTTGGTACGATACCAAGCAAATTTAAATAATTCTCAATTCGAGAATTTATTTAATTATTATCCCTCTTTCCCCCCTGTAATGTTGTAGACGAGAAAAATATCGGATAAATTCTCGAATTGAGAATTATTTAAATTTGCTTGGTATCGTACCAAGAAAATTTGTGCCCTGTGCACACAAATAAGTTTCAACGAAAAACTTATTTTCTCGTTGAACTTACGCACTATCATCCGCGTTTAGCTCTTATGGCCTGTTTAAATTTAAGTTTATGTTTTAATACACAGAGCCTAATTTCTTATAGTTATTTATATATTTAATAAATTTCTCTATAATGTAGTACATCAAGCTCGAAAAAATATTGCAGTGAGTAACAAATTCTTTAAAAATTAATATGTATCTCTATACAATTTCAATCTCTTTAATAAAATTAATTTCGTTAATATAATAAATAATTAAAAAAATTAATTTTATTAAAGAGATCAAAATTGTATAGCAGTAATTTAACGTTGTATATCAATAATTTAACAGTGATTAAAGCAGTAACGTAGTAGTTTTATATATTTCATGATATGATAAGCTAGATCATGGTATGCAGCTAATTATTATTTTACGACAATAAATGCATGATAAATCTCTATTATCATATTAAAACAAAATTATGTAAATTATCAACTTCTATTTAGGTTTATATGTGCGATAAAAAATGTGCAATGTCATCTGTCACTGTCATAATAAATCCTTTCAACCTAAAAGTAGAAAAAAAACAGATTCAAAAATATTTATCTTAAAATGAAAAACTTAAAAACTTGTATAAATTTTCTAGCATAGAATTCTTGCACAGAATTTTGTCGCGGACAAAAATATTTATAATATAGAAAAGATGCGCGCCTTTAAAAAAAAATATCATATGATTATGTAATCTATTTTTATCTTTAAGAATACGGAATGTTAAAGAATATCTTATATACATATTTTTTCATATTTTAGTCGCCAAATAAGATTTAGTCTTTGTAGCTGAACTTTTTGCATATATTAAAAATTATAGATAGAAAGGGAGAAAAAAAATATAAATGATCAGCTGCAAAGAACAAATCCATAGATATTTACCATATTTGTGACTGTTGGGTGTTGGGTGTTGTTACCCGTTTCTAAGGAAACGAGCGACCTATTTCGAGGTGTCGACAAGCACACGTATCTTAGCACGTAGACAAATAGCTATTGTTCCTAAACGCGAGGTGTATCTCTTGTCTTCCGAAGTTACGTGAAAAGAAATATATGAATGGAGAAACAATGAGTATATTTTTAAGTTAGACTCATTGCAATACAATATTCTAATCGACTAAAAAAATCAACGAGCGTTGAAAATGAACGACGATCTATCGCGAGATGTGGCCGAGGATGTTGCAACGAGCACAGTTGAACATCACGTCATGGACATTTTGAATCCCAAGCTGCATCATCACGATTTGTTACAAAGTTACGTGCGAACACGCATGGAAATTGGCTCCGATTCGAAACAGGATGTCGAAGAATTCGAGGACTCAAACAAGGAGGCGCATTCGAGCAAGACAAACGGCAGTGACAATCGTAAAGACAATTTTCGCTACGACGGAAGAAAAAAGAAGAATAATGACAAGACGGAAAGGGAGAGGTCTGATATCGCCAGCGTCGAATCGGAGATGAGGCTTCAGAAGTCGAGGAAAACATGACGCCAATGTGACGGCGACAGTCGTCGACAGGAAGAGGTGTACACCGATAAAGATCGCGCCGCTGCCGTGAACATGGGTAGCACGGACATAAAGCAATCTCTGAAGATAAAGCAACGTCAAGATCGCAGCAGAGATCTGCGAATCCCGGAGGAGACGGAGCCCGGAGCGTTGCTAACGCTTGGTCTGCGCGAAATGCGCTTCGGTGATTTCAATGTCGCTATCAGCTGCATTAATAAGGTTGATTAATTAGTTCGCTCCGTTATCTGACTTTGTCAGAATTAATTACAGCGCATAGTCAAAGCGAGATTGAGATATTTGTTTTTCACTTACGTATCATTTACGTTCATTTAATCGCGTGATGTTTGTACACCCATATAATCGGATATTGTTAAATCGATATAATAATTTATGCATCAATGAAATTGACTTAACAAATAATGAATAAAATTTAATAAATATTGATAATTATTTGAATAAATATAATTTATTATATTTATAATTAATTATATATTAATAATTATAATAATAAGTAATAATAATCATTTTTATAAATTATAATTATTTTTTTATATTTAATATTCTCTCTCTCTCTCTCTCTCTCTCTTTCTCTTTCTATCTCTTTCACGAAATAATAATTTTGTCAATATTATAATAATAATTCTAATAAAGATATTATAATAATTAAAGGATTTATTTTGATAGGCATTGGATATGAATCCCAATGACAAGGACGCTTTAATAGCGCGAAGCAAATGTCATCTTTTACTGGGTAATCCACAAAAGGCGCTGGACGACGCTGAGGCAGCTTTACGATTGAATCCGAAAGATTCTAGTAATGCGAAAGCTGTGTACTGCAAGGCAGAGGCTCTGTATCATCTAGATGATTTCGAAATGAGTTTGATGTATTATTATCGCGGAATGAGGATTCGTCCAGAATTCGATCAATTTCGACTAGGTGTTCAAAAAGCGAAAGACGCGATTCAGAACGTGTTACGTAAGAATTAATATGCATTCTTATTAACAATCCAATCAAAAATATAATGTCACTTTAATATTAGAATTCATTAAGATTAAGAGAAAGGAAGAGAAAGAATAAAATAGAAAAAATTGAAAATACACTATTAACCGTAAATTGAACGTCGCACAGTATACAGCCATATAAACTACCGACAATTCACGAATATATGTATATCACTCTAATAGAAAGCAGCGATTTTGGTAAATGTTTACTTTACGTCACACAGCTCGAAAAATTTTTATTTTCACATATGTTGTAGAGGATACATTCCTAAGTAATACACCGTTTGAATTTTGTGGCGCTCTCTCTTCGTTCTTGAGATATGCAATTTTGAAGTATCATACTTTCATGTCATCTTTTCGTTATATCCTATTTATGTGTTTACATTTTTTGTTTACATTCGCTCAATACGGTTTTCTGTGTGATGTAAAGTAAACATTTACCGCGATTTTTAATAATTAATTAAATTTATAATATCAAATGAATTAAATTTGATAATTTCTATATTATAAATTATTATTATAAATTACAGAAAAAATGGTTCATGATTATATAATTTATTTTTTATTCAGAAATATAGCTAATTGCTTATAAAGTAGGCGCAAATTAATTTGCATACGTGCGTATGTGTATAAATAAATCGCGCACGCGGCAAGTGTATATATGTTACATTTTAAATACATATAAATATAAAAAGAAGTATATAACAGAAATATACATGTAGATAGTATAAGAAAATTGTGCCATGTATTTATTATGAATCAATGATTATACAAAGTTCACAAAAATCACGAGTCTCAAACAAGTGATATTAGTGATATTTAATATAACATATACGAATAACATATTAAATATAAAATAAATACATATTAAATATAAATACATATAAATACATATAAATACATATTAAATATAATAACAATTTATTATATATATATATATATATATATATATATATATATATATATGCTTTATATATATTAAAAATTTATAAAACATTTTGCAATTCTTTAATATTTATATATTATATTATATTATTATATATTACATTATATTATATTATAATATTATATATGTGTAAATATTAAAGAATTGCAAAATGTTTTATAAATTTTTAATTTAAATGTCATTTAAATATTAATATGTATTACTAATCTTTATATGTATATTAAAAATTTGATTCAAGATAATAAAATTAATAGACGTTAAGAGAAAAGTTACAAATATAAAGTTATAAATACAGAAAAAAATAAATAATAAATTAAAATACAATATAAAATAAATAATACATTTTTTAGAGCATAATAATATAATAATGCAAAAAGCAAATACATACTTTCTTATTTAATATATTTATAATTATTAATATATAATATAATTTAATTTAATTTATTCATATATTATAATTATAAACTTAATCAACTCTCTTTTTGCATTACTTTGCATTACATGCTTATAAAGAAATGTAAACATGAATTGCAAGCCATAAATTATATCTTAATATACACGTAAAAGCACACAAATGCATCGAATATTCTTAATGCAGCTAAGCATAAATAATAAATCAATAAATATAAATCTTTAAAAAACTATTTGTAAGATAGATAGATATGTATCCGCGCGTTATAATAGTTACATTTATTAATCGGTTACTACAAAACTCTGAAAGTAATTCATTTGACTTTCGATTTCAAAGAAGCGTATTTGTAGTTTGCTCTGAATAATCAAAATATGTTCCTTCATATTGTTGAACTTTTCTCTAATTTTATAAAATTCGTTCATCTAAAACAGATTATATCGATATTAACAATTAGTAAATAGCAAATAATCAATTATCAAGAAATATTATTTCTCGTATTATAATTTGATACGATTTAATTTTAAATTTTTAGTATAATTAAAAGAAAACACTATTTTATCACACACACACACACACACACACACACACACACACACACATATAAACGAAATATATCGATAAGCAAAAATTATATCATCATATTTATCGAAAACATATGCATATGCGATCATTTGCGAAATTTTAGTAATTCTCTTTACACTGTTATCAAGACGTTTCTTTGAATAAATTCAAAAGTGTAAACAAGATGAGATTCTTTATTGAGAAAGACAGTTACCTATAATTATATAATAAAATAATAATACAATCGAAGCTACAACTTTTATTACTGCTATATGTATATGTGTGTGTGTGTGTGTGTGTGTGTGTGTGTGTGTGTGTGTGTGTGTGCGTGCGTGCGTGCGTGCGTGCGTGTGTGTGTGTGTGTGTGTGTGTGTGTGTGTGTGTGTGTGTGTGTGTGTGTGTGTGTGTGTGTGTGTGTGTGTGTGTGTGTGTGTGTGTGTGTGTGTGTGTGTGTGTGTGTGTGTGTGTGTGTGTGTGTGTGTGTGTGTGTGTGTGTGTGTGTGTGTGTGTGTGTACAGGATGTTTTCGGACATTTACGACAAACTTAAAGGTGTGATAAATCTCGATAAATGGAACAATTCTTGTTAAGACAACCTGTGTCTGGCGATACCTCCTTAAGGAGCCAGGCTGTGATGAATGCTGTTTGATTTCTATATGATTAGATTAAAATTTAAAAAATCATACGTTTTTTAAATTTTATTTTGTTTATTTTATTACAATAAATGTTCAAAATGGCGACCTGCAACCTCAATACAATCATTACATCTACGGTGCATTGACCGCCATACCCTCTGAAAAATTCTAGGATTATTGCATCGCATGCGTTTATAATCCTGTCAATGAGCTCATTTCGGGTATTAGGGGTTAGGGACATTGTATCAGGGGCAAGAAATACGCAACCGTAAATGTTCATCAGCCTGGCGTCTTGAGGAGACATCGGTTTGCTTAACAAAAATTGTTCCATTTATCGAGATCTATCACCCCTTTAAGTATGTCGCAAATATTCGGAAACATCCTGTATATGTGTGTGTGTGTGTGTGTGTGTGTGTGTGTGTGTGTGTGTGTGTGTGTGTGTGTGTGTGATATACATATAAAATTGCGGTAATAACAACTTATTTACTTATTTAGAGTATTAATAATCTTAAATATAATTGGCATAAAAAGTAATTATAGATTATGATAATTACGACTACTTTTTTATCTCAGAGTCAAAATTTTAGATGCTTTGAAAAAACTGGTTTATAAGTTTGTAAACATTTGAAATCAATTATATAATGTCGACTTCTATACAGGGTGATTCTGAACAAACGTTTGTCATTAAAATATCAAATTCTTGAATGAATTCTAAGATGATTTTTCCTCTTGCAAAATTTTGTCCGGAACTTAGTTTTTAAACTATAAAGGAAAATAGTTAATTACTTACGGAACGAGTACAAGAGGTAGGCAGGGACGGCGCGATATAGGCGATTACGTGGGGCGCTCGCCGCGAGCAGCTGATTGCTATACGCGATGACTGTAACGATCAGTGTGTGTGTGTGTGTGTGTGTGTGTGTGTGTGTGTGTGTGCGTGCGCGTACACATTCTCACACACACACTGATTGTTACAGTCATCGCGTATAGCAATCAGCTGATCGCGGCGAGCGCCCCACGTAATCGCCTATATCGCGCCGTCCCTGCCTACCTCTTGTACTCGTTCCGTAAGTAGTTAACTATTTTCCTTTATAGTTTAAAAACTAAGCTCCGGGCAAAATTTTGCAAGAGGAAAAATCGTCTTAGAATTTATTCAAGAATTTGATATTTTAAAGACAAACGTTTCTTTAGAATCACCCTGTATAAGTTTCGCATCTTCATACAAAATTTGTATCACAGCAATCAAATAAAGTGACATGAATTTTAAGAAATCAGTAAAGTTTTAATTGTGAAAAATAAATTTAAATTTTTTGAATTAATAAGGCAGCCAGATGCGGATAATAGTGCCTCAGTTTCAGAGAAAATTAATTTTTCCTCCAAATTAAGTCGTAGAGAATACATTTTTTTCTCGACGCCATATCAAATAACTAAATAAATTCAAGATTTTTAAAATAAATCATCCCTGATCCCTCTTTAGGCGAAAAAAATATCGAAGCGAAGTCGTTGAATCCAGAATAAAATCATTGTTCAATTATACTATATGTTTTGTTATATTATGTGCATAGTGTTTATTACTATACCTTTACTTAATAATTCTTTTGTTTGCAGGGAATGTTTATAACTAATATTTTGTAAATAATCTGACAAATAAAAATACACAGAAATTAGTGATTTTAAAAGTAAAGTTAGAAATATGCATGAGTTACAGTTACCACAAAAAAAAATTCATTCTACTATAATAATTGTTATATCTATTAGGCTAGTGCATTAATTCGTGTTAACTTATCCATCGTCATTAAATTTTTAGTTTAATATATGTACAAATGGCTCGTATAATATTAAAATATGCTAATCGCATTACGTGATAACCCTCACGATCATATAGAAAAATATTTAAGTTTATTCAACTAAGAGTTATTTAAACATTTAAAAGCTTATAAATTCTATCTTTAAAACTTATATATCGGTTTTTATTGAGATCACTAAAATTTCTAAATAAAAAAGTTGTCTTTCTCTTTTGCTTTTGCTTGCTCTCTCTCATTTTCTCATCCACTAAAAATTACAATATTTGAAAAACACTTTATTTTCGGAAATTAGTAAAAATATGCTTATTTTATAAAAAGAATAATGTGACATTAATTTTTGCTTATCTCTGAGGTACTCTGAGACTGCACTACTAATATATTCTATATGAAAAATATAATAAAATCAATGATTAATAATTAAAAGTGAATATATAATTATATTATATATACAGGGTGACCCATTTTAACTTAGGCAGCCAAATAACTCGAAAAATAAGCAAGATAGAGAAAAATGTTTTAGACAAAAGTTGTATGGTTTCGAGGGGGCCATAAGATGGTATCATTGGTTTGACCTTGAAGAGTCATTTGAAGGTCACGTGAAGGTCACTTCAATTTTTTTAAATGGAATACCCTATATATTTTTGTACATTCTTGTAGCTTATTTCGAGAGCTTTCCAAAACACTATAATTAAATACCTTTCCGTTAAGTACTTTTTGAGTTATGATGCTTGAAATAATTTCTTAATTTTACATAAACCGTAAAATATCTTGTAAAATATTCATTTTTCGATTATCTTACCTTAATACTTTTATGTACAAAATAATGAGAGGAATCAATTGGTGTAAAGAAAACACATAGTTGTTTTGAAGAAAAAATATGGAATTGTTAATTGCAAATTACATATTTTTTCTTCGAAACAACTATGTGTTTTCTTTACACCAATTGATTCCTCTCATTATTTTGTACATAAAACTATTAAGGTAAGGTAATCGAAAAATGAATATTTTACAAGATATTTTACGGTTTATGTAAAATTAAGAAATTATTTCAAGCCTCATAACTCAAAAAGTACTTAACGAAAATGTACTTAATTATAGTGTTTTGGAAAGCTCTCGAGATGAGCTACAAGAATGTACAAAAATATATAGGATGTTCCATTTAAAAAAATTGAAGTGACCTTCACGTGACCTTCAAATGACTCTTCAAGGTCAAACCAATGATACCATCTTATGGCCCCCTCGAAACCATACAACTTTTGTCTAAAACATTTTTCTCTATCTTGCTTATTTTTCGAGTTATTTGGCTGCCTAAGTTAAAATGGGTCACCCTGTATATGTATATATATATGTATATATATATATATTTAAGTTAATTAATTATATTATAAAAATAATAGCATAATGTATAATTTTAATAAATATTTGCGATGCTTTAGTTTATTTAAATTATAATATAATTAGGAATATATGACAAAACTTAATGATTTTGGAAAAACATATATGTAAATGGCAGAACTAAATTATTTTTAAAAGTATGTGTGTAAATGGAAAGTATATCTTGAATATTTAATAACATTGGTAAAAAGGTAAAAAGAATTGTATATCGTTAGATAATAAAGTATGAAAGAGACAATGTACGTTTAAATAAAAATAACCGTAAGATTTGGAGCTTTTATGAAATCTATGATCTATAATCAATCATTCATCATGTTTAGTTTTCTATAGTAATTATAGTTGTAAATTATAGTTGTAAATTATAGTTGTACAGAATATTACTTACTTGCCCTGTACATATATACGGATACTTTCCCAAAATATCTCTTCAGTAATCATGTTTTGTAACATACGCAATACACTGGATGCTACAATCACATAATTTATAACAGAATATAAATAAGATAATAGTTAACAATTATATTTATACATATAATTAAATATATTCAGAAAGATTATCATATAAATATAAATATATATATTCAGGGTGTCTGCAATCTCTTAGGAAAAAAAAACATAAGTAGATCTCGTTAAATCGAACTAGAAAGTCATATACTATTTTAAAATGCACCACGTAAAATTCGAGATAATAATTAAAAAAGATCGGCCAATGCGCGTGGCTAGAAGCGCGTGCCATCATGTTTCGGAGAATCGTCTACTTGCCCACTGACCTCTTCGCCGCGCGCCAACACACTCATCTCTCATCCCCTCCCGAATCGCCGCTTTGCCACACGCCGCCATTATGTTACAGTGAGACCGCCTTCGCCGTCGCGCACTTTTAGCCACGCGCATTGGCCGACCTTTTTTAATTAATTTTTCGTTAATTATTGCAAATACCGTAAAACAGTAAAGGACCTTCCTTTTTAATTTATATCAATCTACCTCCACACTCCACCTCCACAAAAAGAATCAGACACCCTGTATAATGCCCTGTATTATAAAATTAAATATTTTGTCAGTTATTTTGAGTATCTTCTTAAGTATTTATATTAAAAAATTTATGCATAATCAATTCTTAAATATATTATCATACCTCTAATGTAACGGGGACTTTCAAAAGAACTTAGCGATGTATTATAAAGTGATGTATTATATTTTGTATCGAAATGAAGTGATTCTTGTTGAATTTGCACCACAAACAAATTTATCATCTGGGTATCTGGGATTGCCTACAGAAAATAATTTTAATGTACTTAATTAGTTAATATAAGATTTCGTACACAATTATGCACTAGAATTGCTATTTTCTACGCTTATCTAAAAAAATTTGTTCCTTATCTTATACTCTCTCACCCCCCCCTCTGTCCCTCCCCCTCCCTCCACCTCCCTTCCCTTTCTCTATCTCTCTCTCTCTCTCGTCTCTCCCCCTCCCTCCCCTCCACCTTTCTCTACCCTTCTCTCTCAATCCCTCTTTTCCCCCTTCTCTCTCTCACCCTCTCTCAGTCTCTTTTAAAATATAGAATAAATAATTAAAAAATAAAATTAGTAATAACAACACTGTATACACAATATAACATTTAGTTGAAAATTTTTAAAAATTAAGCATTATTTATAATATATTATATAACAGAATTATCTTATTACACAATTTATATATTTATATATATGTAACTTTATAATAACTTCATATACAATATACATACAATCTGAACATGATTTATATAGAATATAATTTCCCTTTTACTTTATATAATAATTTAAAAATGTAATAATTGTAATTGACTTTTACAAATAGAAAAGATATAAAAATATTTTATATTGTGTGTGTATGTTGCAGATTTATTTGAAAAATTAGCATTTAAAAAAACTATATTCCTTGTAAATATAAAATCTTTATAATATTCTAAAAAAATTTGTAATATTCTAAAATATTTATGCGTTCTGTTAAAACTAAAATTATAAAGAGTTTTTGAAATATAGGATAGGTATAAAGATGTATGTACCACATTGTACATTATATTGTATATATTGTATATATATATATATATATATATATATATATATATTTTTTTTTAATTATTATATTATCTGCGAGTGAAATGGTGTGAGTGAAATGGTGGCGAGTGAGCAGGTTTTGTCCTGAAGAATGTTTAAAATAACCTCATTGATGGTATAATATTCCAAAAATGTGACAATAGCCTTGTTGAACCAAGAGGATGACGACCAAAACGGATTTTCATAATAAAAACATTCCTGTACTGCTTTATCTGCTACGAAGAGGGTTACTTGGACACTCTTTGCAATAGGATCTAATTTCTCATGGAAGATTATGGCACGCCGTTTTACTTTTTAATAATATAAAAAATATTCTATTCAATATAAAAGTTTCAAAAAATAATTGTTTTAAGAAAATTGCGATTCTTATTAATAAATTAAAATTATGTCAGGACATAATAAAAATTCGGAATTATATTTATGTCCAGACATAATTTTAATTCATGGAATTATTATTATGTCGCAACATAATTTTATTTCCGCGAATTAAAATTATGTCACGACATAATTTTAATTTATCGTATCACTATGTGTTCCGACAATTTTAATTTATAGAATTATTATTATGTTGAAACATAATTTTAATTCATGAATTGTTTATATCGTGAAATAATAAAAATTCGATGAATTGAAATTGTCAGAACATAATAATAATACGATGAATTAAAATTATGTCATGGCAGAATAAAAATTCAAGGAATTAAAATTATGTCACGACATAATTTTAATTCGAGCTAGTAATTTTTAATTCTATAATATTGGCAGCAATGGGTAGCGACAACGCGCAGAATCAAATAGTGTATATATATAAACAGTTCTTTTTTTACATGTGCGTATGTGACTCACCCACGTGTTTTCCCACATAACCTCGGAAATATTGTTTGAAAAATAAAAAAAGCAGGTAAGTGAGTTCTTTGTTTATATTATTACATATAATAGTAAAGAATAGTTATATTTGCATTTATTACAAATTAGTAATAAAAAATTTATATTTTATCTAGCTACTAATATGGAAGAGAGAAATCAAGTAGAAATCCATGTAACAAGGACTCTTAGGCGAATTCGACAAATAATTGCTAACGCTATAAGATCTTATCAAAGTTCGAAAAATATAGAATATAGTCCACTGTACATGGCTAAGACAAATTTGAGGAGAATATCTACCAAAATATCAGTAAACACTTATAATAAACTTTTAGAAGCAATAGAGGCTTTATTTCTAATACGACGTGAAGAACATCAGCAAGAAAGCTATATTGCTCCTAGAATAAGATCGAACAGTTAGTATTTTATTATTATACAATTTTAATAAAATTTAGATAATAAGATTATAAATTAAGATTTAAAATAATAAGATTATAAACTATGTTCATTTAATTATAATAATATTATTTAATTATTTATTAAATTTAACTAAATATTAATTATATTAATTATATTTATTTAATTATTGTTATAAACAGGAAAAGGTCGTCCTGCTGTTCAGTTAAATGAAGAGCAATTGACTTTATTATACAATGAAGGGTATACTGCTATTAGTATGGCAAACCTCTTAGGTTGTTCAAGAAATATTATTTATAAAAAGTTATATGAATTAAATATGCCTATGCATGCACGATATTCACAAATATCAGATAATGAATTGAGAATAAAAATTGCACAAATTCATGAAGAACATCCAAGAGCTGGACATACAGTATTTATTCTCTCTCTCTCTCTCTCTCTCTCTCTCTCTCTCTCCCTCCCTCTGTTAAAAATTTTTAAATTATTCTTGTTAATAAAATTTTTTATTTTATTTAAACTGACAATCAAGTTTGATTACAATATGCATTGACATGAGTAGGTGCTTTTCAAAGTCGGTTTACCAAACATTTTATAATGTGATTAAATAACAACCGTCAATATCTGAACTCACGTAAAAGAAATCACTTGATAAGAACCAAAACCGATGGTCGAAACGTCATGCATGTTATAATCAAACTTGATTGTCAATTTAGTCAGAAATAAAAAATTTTATTAATTTTTACACTGATGACTTACTTTTATATCATATTCTTGTTAATATATCTGGGAATAATTATAATAATAAGAATAAATTACAGATGATGCAGTCATATTTAAAGGCAGCAGGAATTTGTGTACAAAGAAATCGAATAAGAGAAATTTTGAATGCAATGGATCCAATTGGAACTGCGAGCAGATGGAGCCAGACGATTAAGAGAAGAACTTACAAAGTAGCCACACCAAATTCTTTATGGCACATGGATGCACATTTAAAACTTTCAAGGTATAATTTCTTTCTGTTATTTCTACAATACTAATGCTAATTATCTATTCTTTCTTATTCTTTTACACATTTATTATTTATAATTATTTATAGATATAATTATATTATAATTTATAGATGGGGTTTTGTGATTCATGGTTGCATCGATGGATATTCTAGATTAATAATATATTTAAATTGTGACACATCTATTCAAGCAGAACCTGTCATCAATTTCTTTGCGCATGCAGTAAATAGTTATGGTCTACCTTCACGAGTACGGTCAGATCATGGATATGAAAACCTTCTTGTGGCTGTTTTAATGAACACAATTCGCGGTATGCATAGAGGAAGCCATATAACTGGCAAATCTGTCCATAATCAAAGAATTGAAAGATTATGGGTAGATGTCTATAAAGAAGTGTGTGATTCAATTTATACTGAATTATATTCTTTAGAAGATCAGGGTTTATTAGATATTGAAAACATCATGCACAGATTTTGTATACAATATATTTATAAAAATGTTATTAATAAAAAGTTATCATCATTTCAATCTGCATGGAACGTTCATAGTCTGAGAACAGAAAATAATAAGTCTCCACGAAAACTGTGGTTGGAAGGAATATTAGAAAATTACAATACGACTTACACAGCAGTACGTGATATTTTTGATACCAATATGACTTTACGTGAAAAGCTTTCTGAGGCCTTACAAAATTTAGGGATCGATCTTTCCGCTTCTATTATAAATAATAACACGAGTCTCCCTTCTTCGTCTTTTAGTGCGATATTAGAAATAAGTGAAGAACAAAAATTACATCTAGAAAATATTATTAGTTTAGAAGAAAAATGTAATAAAGAAAAATATATACTATGTGTCAATTTATTAAATTCTTAATATATTATAATAAATATATTATATAATTTTATGTAAGTTAATGTACTTGAATATTATAATTTTTACTTTTAACGGATTTTTAGTTTTAGCTTTTGGTTATCATATTTAACATTGCATATTAATATTTGAACGCAACTACTATTTTTATTATATGAATTATTATATATGAATAAACTAATGTACGCAACTATTATATATAAATAAACCGATATATGAATAAACTTTGTTAACTTCATTAAATAGATATTGTTATTTAAAATTTTAGGGATTTACTTGTTGAACATTTTTGTGAAACAAAATTATTCTCTATCTTATACATTTTATTATAATATATTAGCACAATAAATTACAACAAGAAATTAAATAAAAAATATTGTTTTATTTCAAAAATAAAATTATTTTTATTTATAAAATTATAAATAAATAATTAAGTAGCTTCATATTTTAACAAAAAAATACATATTCAGTCTCTAAGTTATTATAATAAGAACAATTAAAGTTGTAATTTTAAACTTATTTAATTTTTAACATTGTAATAAAACAGAACTTATTAAACAAAAATCAAAATAAATTTTTTACATTTTACTTAGAATTGTCTATATAATTTTTTACGTCATAGAATTATGCATATATGTATTTATGTATAATGCATATATTGCATATATGCATTATGTATATATGAAATTAATATTATAATGTTATTGTTCAATAACAAATGTTAAAATTAATACTAAAACAATAAAATTAAATTAATTGCATAAGGAAAACAAAAATGTTGTTAATTCTAATTGCCATTTAAATTAATAAACGTTTTGTCAATATTAAATAAAACAAATAAATTGAAAAAAATGGTAAAGCAATTAATTAAATTATTGAGCATTATTTTATTTTTGTGTGTGTGTGTGTGTGTGTGTGTGTGTGCGTGCGCGCGCACGTTTGTGTAATTTTGAATACTTAAATTTTTAAGTACACTGCTCGTCAATAATTCGTTCCATTTGCCTAGATAATTTATATAAAATATGTAACATATCCTATATAAATTTGCTAGGGAAATGGAACGAATTAATGACGGGCAATATACATAATGACATTTGAATATTAGTACATTGTATATTCCATAGCTTCCTCACTATTTAAGCACATATTTAAATCATTCTTTAAGTCATCATAATTTGCATATGTTTTTGGCAATGTTATAGTATTAGTACATGTATTAAACATAGGTCTTTGACTTAATCCCACTGTATCATTAAATTTTACGTCAATATGCAATGGCATAACAAAAGATCCAGTAATTAAAAATATCAAGTTTGTTAATTTATCTTTGTCAAGACAGTGAATATACATGGTAAAATAATGTAATATATCATTTTCTTCATTTGTTAAATGAGGATCAGTTACTAAACAATTAACAATTTTTATAGCAGTAGGAGTCTGCATATCTAAAAAGACATCAAAATCGCAATTATTCCAAAAATTAGCATACTTTTCTGGTGATACACCTTGTCGAATTTTTGTAATCAATTTTTTAGGTTTCTCTATTAAAATTTCTGTAGCAATAATTTTTAATTGTTCTGACAATGTCTCGGAATTTGGTCTCGCAAAAAATCGATTTGTTTGAAAAAAATCTTGAATGGTCTCCTTTTCCTTTTCACTTAAAGATATAACATTTTTCAGAGCTTTTTTCAAAATCTTTCGTAAGTACGGATTTACATAACGTAATAGTTCTTGTAATAAAATATCAGAATTAATATCTCTTTCAGGCTTTGCAATTAACATTAATGTAATTCTTGATAATTTTGCAGGTATATTATTTGTCAAAAGTAACATATGCTGCAATATTCGTCCAATTATGACAAATTTGTCTAATTCATTTATTTTGCTTAGCTCCAAGTATGGAACTATACAATCCTCACCTCGAAAAAACATACTTTCGCATTTAATAAAAAAAATATTAAATAACTCTTTAGTAAGACCGCCTCCATCAAGACCTATCTCTCCAAGAAAAGTAACTTGCAAATTTTTGTTGATTATTTGCTCATCCATGTACATATTCATTAAATCATGAAAACAATGACTCCTTGATATTTGGATAGTGATAGTTTCTGCATTTTCTGGAAGAAACGGAAGTACTACAAAGCATTTCTCCACACTGTTAGTTTCCTCCTTAGTACCTTAAATTAATAATTTATTATTATTTTTTAAAGTCAAGTCGTCAAATATAACAAATAATGAAAATCTTTTTTTACGGTTATACAGAATATCCCTACATTACTAAATAATCTACATTATTAAATAAATAATGTAGATTAAAATATTAAATAATTATAATTACATACGTAATTGATCATCTTCCTCTTCCTCTTCTTCTTCCTCTTCATCTTTATCAAAATTATTTTCAATTGTTTGATATTGCATTGTTGTTGATCTTGACTGGCGAGCAATTGTTGTGCGTCGTGATACAGTTGAATTATTCAACGAAATTTGCTCTAATTCCAAATGATCAGAATCATTATCTTCCTGACACATATGAATTGAGGAATTTATAGAAGTATCACACACATTTGTTTGAACGGAAAAAGAATTATCTTCAACAAGAGGCAAATCATTTGGAAAATCATTTAGAGGCAATATGACGATTTTGCTTTGAAGTAATTTCTTTTCTAAATCTGTTCCATCTTGAATGTCTTTTAAAAGAGTGATTTTCTTAGTTCTCTCTACTTTTCCCAATCGAAAGCCACACATTCTTAACAAATTTTGAATATGAGGATGAAAAAGTGAAACAATATCTGCCTTTATTTTATCAAATGAAGAATGTCTTGCTATTTCGAATGGCTGTTCAACTAAACCTAGAAATACAATTTTTTAATAATACAATTATTATTTAATATAAATACAATTCAATTATATAAATTGAATAATTCGATAAATAATAAATAATAATTAAACTATACCTAATCCTCTTTGCTTTAAAAATTTTAATTCTGTGTTAGATGGAAAAAAATCAGCATGTGCTAGTTTCATCAAAATCACTTTTCTTTTAAATGTTGCTTTTTTCTTTCTGCCTTTACATGGACTAGATATAACATTATTCCTTCTAAAACTTCTTCGAGTAGCTGTCACCAAAGATGAAAAGTCTTGTTCTTCTTGTGTTGATTCACTGCATGCACTAGTTGCTATCATCAACAAACGATTAGCAATTTCCCTTTCATCGGACATTTCAACTTGAATTTTCCAAAAAGCTTACTTTTAAGATTATTTTCCGAGTAATATTATTTTTGAGGTTATGTGGGCAAACGCGGGAAAGTTACACACGCCACATGTAAAAAAGAAACTTTATAGGCACTATTCGTCAGAGAGTTTGCGCGTTGTCGCTCCTCAGTGCTGCCAATATTGTAGACTAAAGAATCACCAGCTTGAATTAAAATTATGTCGCGATATAATAAAAATTCGAGGAATTAAAATTATGTCGCGATATAATAAAAATTCGAGGAATTAAAATTATGTCACGATATAATAATAATTCTATGAATTAAAATGATGTCTGGACATAAATATAATTGTGAATTTTTATTATGCTCCGACATAATTTTATTTTCATAAATTAATTTTCTTCAATCCTTCATAAATCTTGAAAACCTTGAAAATATAAAATAAAAATAAAATCTATAAAAATATATTAAATTATCTTTTTCAGCATAAAAATAACTTTACATAATAATTTAAAATACACACAATTTTAGATAATCTCAAAAAATAATTTATATATTACTTTTAAATGTTAATAAAAATGTGCACATTTTAAATGCAATACAATATAAATTACAAAATATAAAAGTAAGATTTACTTGCAATATTTTGACCATGTATAGTTTTAATGTGTGTATAAAAAAATGTGTTCTAATTTTTAATAATTTATTTACAAAATAAAAATATTTTGATTCTATGTAATAAAATTGAATTATATTTATGTCAGCACATAATAATAATGTCCTAAAATTCCTATCTTTACCTATACTGTTAAGGTAAAATTTACGTTTGACATCATTTTATATAATTTTTTTTATGTGTCTACATAATAATAATGTTTCCAAATAGTTTCTTTATTAATTTAAAATAAAAAATTTATTTTTAATTTTGTACTTAAAATGTTTGCTATTAAAAAGTAAAACGGCGTGCCATAGAAGATAATATCTGTTTCTCTAAAAATAAAAAAAATGTTTTATAGAATGCTTATACTATATATGTTGAAAGTAGTGTTTTCAAATTTATAACTAAATAATTCTGAATGAATTAACATATTAGATATATATTAATGTTTCATTTATAATATTTGCGCGTAGGAATATTCACTATGAAACAATACGATACTTGCTTCCAATATGTATAAAAAAAATTTATTAAATTTGGTCTATAAAAAATATGGAAACCTTAATATAACGTCTTATTTAATTTATATTTTTTTTTACAATTTATAATATATATGATAATTAATATGATATATTATTATTTTTCATATAAGTATACAGTAAAGATAAGTAAACCTTTAGATATGTTTGTTTCATTCTCTTATATAATTTTATATATTTTTTAAAATATATTTAAATAATTAAAAAATAATCTAAATATTCTAAAAATAATATTCTAAAAATGAACAAAGAATATGTAGATAATATTTTAAATAGAATTATTATCATTTTTTTAATTCAAAAAGATATATTAATTTTTTTATATTTTATTCTTTTTATTATATAGTTACCTATAAATGACGAGATTCTCATTTATAATATCTTCGTCTTGAAAATCCATAATTACAACATGATTCATTTCCCAAGTTTTATTCAGGCGTTTCAATTTATTAAACAAATACGGCGTGATATTTTTAGCAACTTTATGTACAAGTACGCAGTACGTTCTACACCCCGTATTAACCTTGACACTTTCATTTATATCAGACTGGAAGCGTATATTATTCAGAAATAGAAGATATTTAGGCATATCAAGCGTAGTTTTATAATGTATGATTATCATGTTTTCATCACGTATTTCCACTTTTTGTATCGGCAAATGTGATAAAACTGCATGGCGAAATAATGGACTGGCGATAGATATCTTAAAAGGGACTGTTGAAGTTCCGAGAAAATGTGGAAACAGATTTGAGGTTCCAATTGCACCAAAATACATCGCCAACCTATTATATATCGAAGTAAATTAAAGGCTAATAAATTTTTGCCAATTACATAGAAATAAAAATTGAAACAAACAGAAGGTACGAATTGTAAGGAAAAAGAAAATATATATGTACAGTGAAAAAAAATAATGTTAAATCAATAACATCAGTGTAATTGGAATTTAGTTTATTATTTCAATAATATTATTAATTAAATGAATACGCCATGTATTGAATTAATAAAATAAATTCTAATTACACTGATGTTGATTCAATATTATTTTCTTCTCAGTATATATAATATTTGTTTACAATACTTTTTACTTCTTTGCTACTTGTATAATATTATACAGTAAATAAGATATTTTTGTAATATTTTAACACAACGTGAGTACAAAATGTTTATTGTGGAAGATACAAAATGAACAATTAATATTTTATTATCAAAAATTTAATGTGCTTATATTCCATAAAACTGAAAAAATTTCAATATAAAAAGAATACTATAATATAGGAACTTAATTTTAATTCATTTATTAATCCAACTATTCAATGCATAATTTTATGTACGTTAAAGAAATTATATATTTTAGTAATGATTTATTAGGTGAAGTACAAATATATGATGTTAATTATTAACGAATATTATAGCAAAAATAGTGTGTTGCTTTTAAATTTTGAGTTATAGGTTTCTTAAAATATTAGTAATAAATTTCCTAAAGTATAATATTATGAAAATAAACAGTATAAGAAGAGAGACGAAAAGAGATAGAAGAAAGAATTGAATGTTAACATTTCAAATTTGAAATAAACAATTTTTATAAGAATGTAAACACAAAAAAATTCTTGTTATAGTTCTTGTGATACATAACTCCTTGTTAATCAGAGCTTGAAAATATTTCGAAATACTGTTGGAATATTTGAGTTTGCCGAATTGTTAACGACGAGATTGTAGGGCATATTATTGAAAAAAATTATTTTACTTATTTTAATTAAATTAATTTATTTGCAATTTATTGCAATAATTGTAATAATAATGGTAATAATAAATAGCAAAATTTACAAAACTCGTTACTAATATTTTAAAAACATATAATTATAAACGAAAATTTTTCAAATAAGTATCTATACAAATGTCTTTTTAGAAAATTTTTTGATCAGCAGAATGCAATATACCAAGATTTCACTAGATTTTTAACAAACGCGTTGAAATTGCTATATATTTAATATTTTAACAGTTACTTACCATTGTTCATTTCTGTCGTGAAAGATTCTTAAGTCTGTAATATTGGTTATGATATTGACAAATGTTAAATTTAAGGTGTAATTTCCTGATGGTAACTCATCGTTGAAAAGATACTCGACAATCATATTTCCATATATAGATTTATTTATTGGTTTATAACCTGCTTCGTCAACTATCTTAGGTGGATCGTTAAACACTGTTACCGCAATTATATTTGTTACCTTCGAATACAGCTTAATGCGTCGCGTTAATTTAAAAATCTCAATATTGATACTGCATATACCAAAAAAAGTATGATTTTCAATGTATGATGTAAGCATGATGTTATAATGTTTTGGTACTACATAGCTTGATTGATTGGAGAGTTGAATTGTCTGATTATCGATAAAAGTTGCTACGGCGATGAATGCTAAACCGCTACATAATATTAGTTTTAGAAACATGATATTATACTTCTTATCTTAGATATCTATAAAAATATTATTCTGTTAGAAAGAATAAACGAATAAATTAACACACCGCGTTGTCTTTACCATAGATTAATGGAAAAGAAGAAATTAAGTCAAATATATAGAAGTACTGAATTGTTAATGACTTACGCTTTATATGGAGATATATCACAAATTATATAAATGTATGTTCCCTTATAATAATATTAACTTCAATAAATCGGTGTTTTATCCACTCTGTGTAACGTGGAGAAGTAATGTAGGGACACAGTTATGAGCTCTTACTGTTTCGAGAAACCTCCAAGGACTAACAACACTTGATACACGACATTATAATAAATACGTATGTCATATAAACACACAACTTCTGAGATCGTTAATAGACACCTTGATCGCGAGAAAACGTTATACATATAATCACACATATATACACAAAATTTGAAATATAAAATTTAAGAAACTTTTATTTCGGGCGGGCAAATGAAAATTGACTTCTTTTTTTAAGAAAGTTATCTCTTTGCTGATTGTGTGTGTTCGTGTGTGCATATAGATATATTTCTGTAATGCATATATGTATAGAGTATAAATAATATTCGACTTATAAATAATTGAACAGAATTATTAAAATTAAGTTATATATATTGAAAAGAATTCCATTGAAATCATAAAGTTATGGATTCTGAGAATATTTTTTTTTAAATTTACATTATTATTATATTCCTCGTAAATACAAAATATACATTGGAAAAAAATTTGAATTTAAATTTTTTATGTATATATATATATACAATATTAAATTAAATTTTTTATACATATAATATTATCATATATTTTGTCGATTATATATATTTTTAATGATCATATAATATTAAAATGAGAATTTTCTTGCGCTTATTTGCATGTAAATAATATTGTTGCCCGACAATTTTATAAAAAAAAATGAATTTCAAATTATAGATAAGAAATTATATACATAAAAAAAATCTGTAAATGAGTTTATACAAGTATGTGAATCTAGTGGAAATTAATAATTCATTTAAATAATGTCATAATGGGTCATGTCTATTTCGAAATTTCGAAACATCTATATCGAAATTTTTTATTTTTTATGATTCATTCGCGCGCGCGCGCGCGCGCGCACACACACACACACACACACACACACACACACACACACACACATGCGAGTCAAAAGAAATATTGTAAAAATACATATTAACAGAAATATCAATGTCCGATCTTTTAAAAGTTGAAACTCGTGTACATATTTAATTGCGGATGAAAGAAAAAGGAAAGGAGAGAAATAGAAAAAAATATTGTTCTCGGACATGCTGAATTCGATTTGAATCTAGAGATTCTGTGGAAATTTATTTCACTAGCACATAATTTTGTGTACTGTTTGACAAAATTTGCTATTCATTTTTAAATTATAATAATAATAAGTTCATCAGATTTATATAGATTTCTATAGTTATTAATTATAGTAAATGAATATTTAACGCATTTTATTCTGTTTACGATTAATAACATATTTAGGATAAAGCAATTATTAGTTTTGGTAAAGCAAATATCATTTATTTCTATGAACCGAGAATTAGAGAAATGCTGAGCAGAACAAGTTGAAGAAAAGCTGAATTTAATCACGACTCATTACATCAAGGAATAATGTTAATTATTATATTGTTATTATTCATCCTTATTTTATTGCTGTGTAATTATTATGTGCATCATAGGAGAAACGGGCGACACATTAATCTGACATCAGAACCACTGAGCTTTCTGATCTCTGACAACATATTGGATTTCATTAAGATTAAGAGAAAGAGAGAGAAAGAATAAAATAGAGAAAATATTGAAAATACATTATTAACCGTAAATTGAACGTCGCACAGTGTGTACATCCATATAAACTATCAACAACTCACGAATATATATATATATATATATATATATATATATATCAGTCTAATAGAAAACAGTAATTTTTATATGATATCAAATAAATTAAATTTGATAATTTCTATATTGTTAAATTACAGAAAAAATGATTTATGATTATATAATTTATTTTTTATTCGAAAATATTAAGATTAATTGCTTATATAGTAGGCGCAAATTAATTTGCATGAGTGCGTATGTGTGTAAATAAATCGCGCACGCACGCAGGTGTATATATGTTATATTTTAAATATACAGGGTGTCGCAGACCACCCGTATAAGCCGAATATCTCAAAAACTGAGCGCGACAGACGAAAGTATTTCAGACAAAAGTTGTAAGGTTTCAAGTAACGCATTACATGGCGATATCAGTATGACCTTGAAGAGTGTTGTCAAGGTCACGTAAAGGTCACCTTGAATTCTGTAAATGGAAACCCCAATTTTTTATTGCATATTCTTGTAGCTTATCTCGAGAGATTTCCAAAGCACTATAATAATGTTACTGTGTGTCAAATATTTTTCGAGTTATAACGCTCGAAAGTTACGATGTTGATGGCTTCAGCATTTACAGGTAGGTACACCGCGCTGAGTTTGCACGGTCCACGCGGAGCAGAAAGTTTTTATTCATTAAAAGGAGAAAGGATAACTAGTCTTTATTTGTTCCCCAATTATTTATCACACATCCACACTCACATCAATACTTTTACATACCTTGACATCTACACACACAAAAAACGCACAAACTCACATACTCACACTTTTCATATGGTGGATATTGCGAACACCAGGCTGGATCACTTCTAGCATTACATCCATACGTAACGAAATTCTGAACCAACTATGTCGTATTCAAACGCAGAAGCGTTGGATATGATGCTTATTTTAGGCGAATGTGATCATCAATTTAGGGCTGCTGCAAGGTTGTGGCGAGAACAATATCAAGATCGTGCTCCTCACTCATACAATGTTTTTTCTCGCTTAGCTAAACGAATTACAACAGAGGTATTATTCAACCGGATCACAATAAAGGTAGACGAATTCGACGCCCAGTTAGGGACGAAAGGACGCCGGAGATTCTTGCATCCGCTCAATTGCATCCCCACGATTCATTAAGGCGTACAGAAAGAGATTCTGGTATTAGTCGTGACACGATCCGGCGGATTTTTCATGAACACAAGCTGCATCCATACAGAATGACTCTTCATCAAACCTTGATGATTACCGATTTTAGGCACAGACTTGAATTTTGCAATTGGATACGTCAACAGCCGCAAAACTTTCATAAGAAAATTTTATTTTCTGATGAAAGCACATTTAAAAGTGACGGATCTGTAAATACTTGGAACTGTTGGGCACCAGAAAATCCTCATTGGTTCCGAGAAATTGACCACCAATATGTTTGGAAAGTCAATGTTTGGTGCGGAATTATTGAAAAACATGTCGTTGGGCCGTTTTTCTTTGAAGAGGACCTACACGGTGTTCGGTATGCTAATTTCATTGAAAGTGATCTTCCGCCCTTGCTTGAAAATATTCCCTTACAATTGCGTCTAAACATGTTTTTTCAGCAAGATGGATGCCCAGCGCATACATCTAGAGTTGCTCGTGAACGATTGAACGATATGTTTCCAGATAAATGGATAGGCAAGTATGGCCCACATCATTGGCCAGCACGATCACCGGACCTTAGTGTTCTGGATTACTATTTGTGAGAAAGAGTAAAAGATCTGGTATACCGCAAACGCCCTACGACAAGAGATAATATGATTCGTAGAATACGCGACGCTATTCGTTCTCTAGATGCTAATGAAATTCTTCATGCAACAAATAATTTCCAGAAAAGAGTACTCGCTTGTATTAAAATAAATGGTGGACATTTCGAACACCAGGCCTAATCACATGTAGCCATACATTCCTTGACTGGCTGGATCACACCCGAATTATACACTCACTGGCTGGATACTACTTTGATCTTGCCTTGACTGGCTGGATACCACTTTGATCTTGCCTTGACTGGCCGAATCATATTATCATATACCTGGATTTTGGGTATCATCATTCTATGGATACAAACATTCACGCACTCGCGAGCGCGCGCGCGCACACATACACACACAAAGACAACACATAAAATAGATCCAAACCTGACCGTGCAACCTTAGCGCGGTGTACCTACCTGTAAATGCTGAAGCCGTCAACATCGTAACTTTCAAGCGTTATAACTCGAAAAATACTTGACACACAGTAACATTATTATAGTGCTTTGGAAAGCTCTCAAGATAAGCTACAAGAATATGCAATAAAAAATTGGGGTTTCCGTTTACAGAATTCAAGGTGACCTTTACGTGACCTTGACAACACTCTTCAAGGTCATACTGATGTCGCCATGTAATGCGTTAATTGAAACCTTATAACTTTTGTCTGAAATATTTTTGTCTGCCGCGCTCAGTTTTTGAGATATTCGGCTGATACGGGTGGTCTGCGACATCCTGTATACATATAAATATAAAAGAATAGGTAACAGAAATATACATGTAGATAATATAAAAAAATTGTGAAATGTATTTATTCTAAATCAATGATTATACAAAGTTTACAAATCTCACGAGTCTTAAACAATTAGAGATATTCAAAATATGAAACATATAACATATTAAATATAAAATAAACATATATTAAATATAATACAACCTATTATATATATATATATATATATATATATATATATATATATGTATATATATATATATATATATATATATATATATATATATATATATATGTATATATATATATATATATATATATATATATATATATATATGTATATATGTATGTATATATATATATATATATATATATATATATAATATTATATATATATATATATATTTATATGTATATATGTATATAATGTATGTGTGTGTGTGTATATATATAAATTTTTATATGTATATGTAAATATTAAAGAATAACAAAATGTTTTAAATTTTTAATTTAAACGTGATTTAAATATTAATATGCATTACTAATCTCTATATAGATATTAAAAATTTGATGTAAAATAATAAAATTAAAAAATATTAAAAGAAAAGTTACAAATATAAAATTATAAATATAGAAGAAAATAAATAAAAATACAATTTAAAGTAGATAATACATTCTTTAGTGCATAATAATATAATAATGCAAAATTTAGCAGGTACATACTTTCTTATTTAATATATTTATAATTATTAATATATAATATAATATAATTTAATTTATTTATATATTATAATTATAAACTTAATCAACCCTCTTTTTGCATTACTCCATGTTTATACAGAAATGTAAACATCAGTGAATTGCAAGCCATAAATTATATCTCAATATACACGTAAAAGCACACAAATTCCTCGAATATTCTTAATGTAGCTAAGCATAAATAATAAATCAATAAGTATAAATCTTTAAAAAACTATTTGTAAAATAAATAGATATGTATCTGTGCGTTATAATTGTTACATTTATTAATCGGTTACTACAAAACTCTGAAAGTAACTCATTTGACTTTCAATTTCGAAGAAGCGTATTCGTACCTTGCTCTGAACAATGAAAATATGTTCCTTCATATTGTTGTTCTCTTCGATAATTCTATTCAATTCGCTCATCTATAAAACAGATTATATCTATATTAATTATTTGAAAATAATCAATTATCAATAAATATTACTTCTCGTATTATAATTTGATATGATTTAATTTTCAATAGTATAATTTAAAACAAAACACTATTTTATCGTGCACGCGCGCACCCGCACACGCACACGCATACGCATACGCACACACGCACTCACATACGCATACACGCACATATGCGCGCGCGCGCGTGAGTGTGTGTGTGTGTGTAAGCGATATAGATCGATAAGCAAAAATTAATATCGTCATATTTATCGAAAACATATGCATATGCAATCATTTGCGAAATTTTAGTAATTCTCTTTACACTTTTTTTCAGGACGTTTCTTTGAATAAATTCAAAAGTGTAAATAAGATAATAAGATGAGATTCTTTATTGAGAAAGGAAGTTACCTATATTATATAATGAAATAATAACATAATCGAAGTTGCTACTTTTATTACTATTATATGTATATGTATGTGTGTACATATACATGTGTACATATATTGTATATACAATAAACAGGGTGTTCCATTTTAACATTGCCATCGAAATATCTCGTCAAGTCTAAAAGATACGAAAAAATGTCTCAGACAAAAGTTGTAGGATTTCGAGGGGAACATCTGATGGTGACTTTGACCTAGAGGTCGAATTTAGTGATCAGTTGAAGGTCAACTTAATTTTTTTGAATGGAACTTCCTATTTTTTATTACATATTCTTGTAGCTCATCTCGAGAGCTTTCCAAAACACTATAATTAAGTTAGTTTTCATTAAGTACTTTCCGAGTTATGAGGTTTGAAATCATTTCTTAATTTTACATAAACCGTAAAATATCTTGTAAAATATTCATTTTTCGATTATTTCACCTTGATACTTTTACGTACAACATAATAAGAGGAATCAATTAGTATAAAGAAAACATATAGTTGTTTCGAAGAAAAATTATGTAATTTACAATTAACAATTACGTGTGCGTGTTTGTATGCGTGTGTGTGTGTGTGTGTGTGTGTGTGTGCGTGTTCGTGTGCGTGCGTGTGCGTGCGTGCGTGCGTGTGTGTGTGTATGTGTGTGTGTGTGTGTACATACATATAAAATTAGTAATAACAACTTATTTACTTATTTAGACTAATAATAATCTTAAATATAATTGGTATGAAAAGTAATTATACTCTCTAAAAGTGAATCAGTGAAAATATCACTAATTTAAACAGTAAAATAAGATTTCACTGAGAATCAGTGAGTATTTTACTGATCTTCAGCGGAAACGCTTATTTTTTTGTTATTTTATCTTATATCTCACTGATTATGGTCAGTTAAAATAAAATTCACTGTAAAACCAGTAATCGCTAGTTCGTTCGTTTACCGCTACGATCGCTATTTTTCTCGTATTTAATTTTAGTCATAAGAATTATATAAAGTTTGCATAGAGCGACATTTAAAATTAGAAGTATTATTTCGATTTAATTTCTGCTACAATCTCATCTAGAGAGGCTTCAGATATTAAATCGATCTTTATAAGTCGGACAAATAAATGTCTGGCGACTTAATGAAAATTATTCGTTCGTTATCTATTTAAAATAACAAGTTCAATATGCACATGTAATATAAATAAAATAAAATTTTTAATATAATAAATATTTAGTAAATATAAATAAAATTTTTAATTTTATATGAAATAGATAGAGAGATGAATTGTAGTTTAATATTATTGACAATAACGAAAGAAGAATTATTACTGATCGAAACAGTCAAAATTATTAACTGATTCTTTCAATAAAATATCACTGATTTACAGTGTTGTACTTATAACTGCTGTAATCAGTGACTATTTACTGTTTTTTAGTGATAATACACTGATTCACTTTTAGAGAGTAGATTATGATAATTACGACTATTTTTTCTGTATCAAAGTCAAAATTTTAGTTGCCTCGAAAAAAATCCGGTTTATAAGTTTGTAAACATTTTAAATAAATTATATTATGTCGACTTCTATACAAGTTTCGCATCTTCATATAAAATTTGTCAGCAATCGAATAAAGTGACATGTGAATTTTAAGAAATTAATATAGCTCTAATTGTGTGTGAAACATAAATTTAAATTTTTCAAATTAGTAACGAAGCCATATGCGGATAAAATAGTGTCTCAGTTTCAGAGAATATTAATTTTTCCGTTAAATTATGTCGTTGTAGGGAATACATTTTTTCCTCGATGCCATACCAAATAACTAAGTAAATTTCAATTCAAGGTTTTTAAAATAAATTATTCCTAATCCCTTTAAGAAAGCATACGCGAAAAAAATATCGAGGCAAAGTTGAATCGAGAATATCATTGTTCTACTCTATACTATGTTTTCTATTATATTATGTGCATAAACTTACACTATACCTTACTTAATAATTCTTTTATACTTAATAATACTTTACTTAATAATTCTGCAGGGAATGTTTATAAATAATATTTTGTAAATAATCTGACAAATAAAAATTCACAGAAATTAGTGATTTTAAAAGTAAAATTAGATATATGTATGAGCTACGGTTACCATAGGAAAAATTTCACTGTATTATAATAATTGTTATATCTAGGCCAGTGCATTAATTCCTCTTAATGTATTCATCGTCATTAAATTTTTAATTTAATATATGATTCGGATAATATTAAAATATACTAATTACGTTAATCCCCACGATCATACTAAAAAATATTTAAATTTATTCAAGTGCTATTTAAACATTTAAAACTTATAAATTCTATCTTTAAATTTTATAAATCGATTTTTATTAAGATCACTGAAATTTCTAAGTAAAGAAGTTTTCTGTCTCTTTTGCTTTTGCTTGCTCGCTCTCACTTTCTCATCCACTAAAAATTACAATATTTGAAAAATATTTTATTTTCGGAAATTAGTAATAAAAATGTTTATTTTATAAAAAGAATAATGTGACATTAATTTTTGCTTTAAAATATTCTGAGACTGTAACACTAATATATTCTATATGAAAATCAATATAAAAATATGAAAATATAATAAAATCAATATAAAAATGTGATAAATATAATAAAATCAATGATTAATAATTAAAAGTGAGTATATATTGATATAATAATATATATAAAATATATATTTACTTTCATATCTCTTGCTGTCATACGTATAAATATCTCCTTATATTCATTTAATTCAACTTCGATTGCATTAGTAAGTTTATCTGTCAGGAAATCGTTTATCTAAAATAGATTAATTTGATATTCAACAACAATAATTAAATAGTAAATTTATGTCGCATCATAGATATTTATTTTACATATATGTATACAAGCACATGAAATTTTTACCTTTTTGAGTTGTTCCAAAGAAGATACATGATTAATAATAATAGTAAATGCTACATACTCGCTAATTTGTCTAAAATAATAAAACAATAAATTTATTGATACACGCATAAACTGTTGAATAATAGGTATATATTTATGGAGAAAACTGTATTACTTGGGTTTTATATTCTCAAGATTTTGTAATATAAAGTCGAGTACTACAGGATTCCTCGCATGCTTCGCGATAGTGAAAAGAAAATAATTAATATAATCTTGATCGGAAAAATCTTTTAAAAACATAATCGATGTTGTAGTATCATTTTTTATTAGATTTAAATAATCTTTGATAAAGTTTGAATCTTTAGGGCAAGCCAGAAATTTAAAAAGTTTATTTTTAAATTTTTCTTTTCCAAGATGATATACTTCCCACCATGAAGAATTTTCATTGTAAAGAGAGTAGAACAATACTTTCAAACCTTGACAGTATGTCCATTCTCTCCACCATGGCAAGAGTCTACGAAATTAAACAAAAAATAAATTCTGTTATAAAAGTTTTGCACATATCAATATTATTTTGATCAAATAATTTATTAAACATTACATATATATCTACAAAACAATTAAATTAAAGTAACCGATATAGAAGAAAAATTACTTTTCTTTTTCGGGATCTGCGAGATGTCGATTTAATTTACGGCGGGCACTTTCTATGCACGTGCCATCATTAAGAGAACATGCCCATTTTGCAGCCTCTAGTCTTACACTGGACTGGTTCGAAGGAACTTCATCGTATCCAAATTCTCCAAGCACTTTGTATAATAAGTGTCGTATTTTTGCCTAAATATGTATATATATACAGGGTTTAGCAAAAGTGTAAAAACCCCTTAATATTTCGAAAAATACGCATTTAAAAAAAAAATGTTTCATACAAAAGTTATAGGGTTTTATGTGGCGCATTACACAGCAACATTATTATGACCTCGAATAGCGTTGTCAAGGTTATGTGAAGGTCACCTCCAACTTTTTAAATGGGACACCCTATATCCTTTTGCATATTCTTGTAGCTTATCTCGAGAGCTTTCCAAAACACTATAATTAAGTTAGTTTTCATTAAGTACTTTCCGAGTTATGAGGCTTGAAATCATTTCTTAATTTTACATAAACCATAAAATATCTTGTAAAATATTCATTTTTCGATTATCTTACCTTAATACTTTTATGTACAAAATAATGAGAGTAATCAATTGGTGTAAAGAAAACATACAGTTGTTTTTAAGAAAAAATATGGAATTGTTAATTGCAAATTACATATTTTTTCTTGAAAACAACTATGTTTTTTCTTTACACCAATTGATTCCTCTCATTATTTTGTACATAAAAGTATTAAGGTAAGATAATCGAAAAATGAATATTTTACAAGATATTTTATGGTTTATGTAAAATTAAGAAATGATTTCAAGCCTCATAACTCGGAAAGTACTTAATGAAAACTAACTTAATTATAGTGTTTTGGAAAACTCTCGAGATAAGCTACAAGAATATGCAAAAGCATATAGGGTGTCCCATTTAAAAAGTTGGAGGTGACCTTCACATAATCTTGACAACGCTATTCGAGGTCATAATAATGTTGCTGTGTACTGCGCCACATAAAACCCTATAACTTTTGTATGAAACATTTTTTTTTAAATGCGTATTTTTCGAAATATTAAGGGGTTTCCACACTTTTGCTAAACCCTGTGTATATATATATATATATATATATATATATATATATATATATATATATATATACTATATACAGGGTTTCATGCAATTTTTGACCCACACGCAGTGAGGAGGTAGATTGGCTCAAATTAAGAAGGAAGGACTTGTACTGTTTTGTGATATTCGCAATAATTAACGAAAAATTAAATAAAGAATATCGGCCAATCTGCGTGAGTAGAAGCGCGCGGCGACGAGAGTCGTCCCACTGTAATCCTATACTAGGCGCGCGGCGAAGCGATGGGCGGATCGCTCTCCGAGACATGATGGTGGCATGCGATGTATCGCAATACCGCGCCGAAAAATGACCCGTCCTTTTAGTGGCGAGAAAATGATGCGCTATCATTTCCACACCACCTTGCGGTAGATAGCACTTGGTGCGCTTTTTTTATAGTGGTTTCCCCCATAGGCCTATTCCACTCTCAATTTAAATATTTGTGAAAATTGTTCAAAATGCCGTTACTGTACGCTGAATGTATCGTAAATGTAAAAAATTGATGATGACAGTACCTTCACAAAAATTGATCCGTGGTTGAAAATCCCTCGATAAAATGTGTTGCACACGTTGGTAAGGATACGAGCGTAATCCGTTACACGTAAAGCGTGATGTACCGCGTATCGCGAAAAACCAAATTCATGTGCCATACGACGCACGATAGTTCCAGGATTTTCATAAAATGCTTCAAGAATCCTTTCTTCATCTCGTACACGAAGACGCACTGCTGGACCGGTTATCCCGATATTATGCACGACACCCAGTTTCACATAATTATTGCACAACTCGTAAAACTGTACGTTCACTTGGCTTTCGTGCACGCCCGGAAAATCATTCCACGTAAATTACGGCCGCGCGATAAGTATTTTCTCCCGCTAGCCCGTACGCCACAATCATATCCGTATATTCCTGCAGAGTACACTTCATTTTCACTATTAATTTACTACGCGAACACAAGATTTTTACTAAAACCGTCTGAGCTCTCGCAGGCTGTTGCCAGAATGCATACGCCAGCAGCACGCAACTACAGCTGAGCGGACATGCGAGTGTAAGCGTACGTGTGAGCTCGGCGCCTGCGCATTATGATCACACTCACATGTTCGCTCAGCTGTAGTTGCATGCTGCTGGCGTATGCACTCTGGCAACAGCCTGCGAGAGCTGAGACAGTTTTAGTAAAAATCATGTGTTCGCGCAGTAAATTAACAGTGAAAATGAAGTGTATTCTGCAGGAATATACGGATATGATTGTGGCATACGGGATAGCGGGAGAAAATACTTATCGCGCGGCCGCAATTTACGTGGAATGATTTCCCGGGCGAAAACCAAGTGGACGTTTTTACGTATTGTGCAATAATTATGTGAAACTGGGTGTCATGCATAATATCGGGATAACCGGTCCAGCAGTGCGTCTTCGTGTACGAGATGAAGAAAGGATTCTGGAAGCATTTTATGAAAATCCTGGAAATAGCGTGCGTCATGTGACACACGAATTTGGTTTTTCGCGATACGCAGTACATCACGCTTTACGTGTAATGGATTACGTCCGTATCATTACCAACGTGTGTAACACATTTTATCGAGGGATTTTCAACCACGGATCAATTTTTGTGAAGGTACTGTCATCATCAATTTTTTACATTTACGATACATTCAGCCTACAGTAACGGCATTTTGAACAATTTTCACAAATATTTAAATTGAGAGTGGAATAGGCCTATGGGGGAAACCACTATAAAAAAAGCGCACCATGCTATCTACCGCAAGGTGGTGTGGAAATGATAGCGCATCATTTTCTCGCCACTAAAAGGACGGGTCATTTTTCGGCGCGGTATTGCGATATATCGCACGCCACCATCATGTCTCGGAGAGCGATCCGCCCATCGCTTCGCCGCGCGCCTAGTATAAGATTACAGTGGGACGACTCTCGTCGCCGCGCGCTTCTACTCACGCAGATTGGCCGATATTCTTTATTTAATTTTTCATTAATTATTGCGAATATCACAAAACAGTACAAGTCCTTCCTTCTTAATTTGAGCCAATCTACCTCCTCACTTCGTGTGGGTCAAAATTTCCCTGACAACCTGTATATATTTTTATTTTATATATAAATTTGAAAATTTTCGATTCACAGCTTTCATATTTTACAACGTAGAAAGATATCTTGTGCAACAATATTTTGAATAACTTTATGTAATTTATACTTTCTATCTTGGTAAATCTCTCAATTTTTTTTTCTAACAATATCTATTATATAACTATATTTATACATATTTTCACACAGATTTGCATTTTTCTTACGTACATATACACACATGCTTAATACACACATATCCAAATCGCATATAAACATGCAAAAGTGCATACATGTATAAGTATGTCATACATGTAGATACTATGTAACGTAATTTAATAACTTTTTAACTGCTTGTGTATTGTACATAGATTAATTTATTCCTACTCTCTAGAAGTGAATCAGTGCATTATCACTGTAATCAGTGCTGTACTTATAACTGTTTGTAAATCAGTGAGTATTTACTGTTTTTCAGTGATAATACACTGATTCACTCTAGTGAAAGTAGTATATATACTACTTTCACTAGACTGAATCAGTGTATTATCACTGAAAAACAGTAAATACTCACTGATTACAAACAGTTGTAAGTACAGCACTGATTACAGTGATAATACACTGATTCACTTTTAGAGAGTATTAATTTTCTGTATCAAAATTAATCATATTTAAACTCATTAATATATTGTGCTGTGATTAAAAATGATAATATATATAATAAGAAATATGTTTAAAGAGTTTTAATATATTTAACATCATTGTTGACGTTACTATTTGTAATATTTACCTTGATATTAAAAAATCTTGTTTCCCGAAATAGAAAGACATTAGACAGATATTCCAAGGCTTTGAATGCAGAATGCCATGGTATGTATTCTGTTTCTCGTTTTAGATATTTCGTAATATTCCAGAATACAGTGGAATTAAGTTGGTATGTTAGCATTAAGTGAAAAGCGTCATCGATAATTTGTGCACGATTAAGAACATGTATGTTCGTGTAATTTTCAGAATCTAGATAACTCGCAATTCTTCGCCAGTTCTCAATATCGTAATTAACTCGATAATATCCTAACGAAAACAAATAAATTATATCGACCATAATTTTTTCAAACAGATTTATCAATGTAAGTATCTGTTTATATTTTTATGTTTTACAGACACACATACATTAAGACAGATAAAAATGTATCAAAAATTGTAAATGAGTAAAAAATCAGATTGCAAAATATTATATATATAAAATTTTTTTGCACTAAAATTGAGTAAGTATAATAATTGTACAAAAAATTTTATATAAAAATCAATTTTTTAATTATGTAAATAATGATCAAATTGCATTATATAATAGAATCTTATTCGGTATTATCTATATATTCATATAAAGGTGTAATCTAAAACTATAATAAAAAAAGGCTTTTTATAATCATTCATTATATGTTGCCTTATGGTGGGTTATAAACACAGTTTAAAATCATGTAGCTTAATATCATATATAATTTAATAAAAAATATTCGTTACCATTGAAAAATTACACAATATGCACATATGCACACAGACAATGCTATTTAATTTAATAATACAAAATATAATTTAATAAAATGCATGTATGATTAAGATAACAAAATTTATCTGCAAAAATTAACATGTTAGATAAGTCGATTAAATTATCAAAAAATAAATTTATTAATCAAATAAAATAAATTCTTATTCTTACATATATGAATATACATATATTAATTATTTCTATTTTTAAAGAATTTTATTGTGCATTTTAAAAAAACCGATTTAAGCAAAATGAAAAGAACGTTTTAGTTAAATGTTTAATAAAATAACCATGCCTAATAATGTATCAAAATAAAAAGACACAATTTTATTGAAGATTTCAAATGCATTGTAGACATTTTATAAAATTGTGAAATTACATTACAATTAAATTTAACACGAAAGATATTAAATTTGTTAGACATTTGTAAAAATTAATAATTTTGTTATTCATTATTTTATAGGAAGTAGTATTTGTTTTAATTATCATTGATAATATCGCAAAATATTTATTATTTTACAATAAATAATTTTGAATATGTAACGAATGAAAGATCTCTAAATAAATAATACAGAAGCTTACATAATCAATAAAATAATATAAAATTTCCGATATGTATGATAAATAGTGTAAAGTGTAATAAATTTGTTGTATATTTACCAGTTTGTTTTATGTTAAATAATATCCAACCATTCTCTTTAAAATCAAATTTCTTTTGAAAAGGCCACTGATTCAATAACATATTACTTTTATAAATATATTTGTGATATGTCTGTGTAGTATATGTTACAGGTAAGTAGTAATCCGGCGATGTATGTGTATCAAAATTTACTATCCATATTTTTATCGATAACATAGAATCATTATAATCTCGTATTACTTTCACTACAAGACAATATTTGTGATTTATCCAATAATTCATTAGCTGTTTTATAGCAGTTATAGTAGTTATAGTCAGATATTTTGTATTTATTGGAATCAATGCGAGGTTCTCCACAATTTCATGAAAATAATCTGGAGACGGATCGCTAAATTCAAAGTTAGTGGAAAATTTATTGATGTGTTATAAAATACATACGAGAAGTATTATAAAGATTGTTAAAATAGAACGAACAAAATTTACTATTTTATTCATATTTAAATAGGTATATATATATATATATATATATATATATATATATATATAAGTTAATTAATTATATTATAAAAATAGCATAATGTATAATTTTAATAAATATTTGCGATGCTTTAGTTTATTTAAATTATAATTTAATTAGGAATATGGCAAAACTTAACGATTTTGAAAAGACATACGTATAAATGGCAGAACTAAATTATTTTTAAAAGTATGTGTATAAATGGAAAGTATATCTTGAATACTTAATAATTGAATACTTAATAATTGAAAATAAAAGAAATTGTATATCGTTAGATAATAAAGTATGAAAGAGACGATGTACGTTTAAATAAAAATAACCGTAAAATTTTGAGGCTTTTATGAAATCTATGATCTATAATCAATCATTCATCATGTTTAATTTTTTATAGTATAATAATTATATATAGTAGTACAGAATATTACTTACTTGCTTTTTACATATATACGGATAATCTTCCAAAATATCTCTTCAGTAACTATGTTTTGTAACATACGCAATACACTGGATGCTACATTCACATAATTTATAACAGAATATAAATAAGATAATAGTTAATAATTATATTTATACATATAATTAAATATATTTAGAAAGATTATCATACCAAATATAAATTTGGTAAATAAAATAATTTTTTATATATGCACATGTAGGGAAAACCGGGGACAAAAGTAACAGCATCATGAAAGTAACAAGCCTCCTACTAAACTATACAATATGTTGAATAATTTGTACTATATAGTCAAACGCGTATGCCCCGATTCTCTTCCTTTTCAGCTAATTGTTGTAGAACGATCGCGCCGGTTGCACATGCAGGAGTGAAATTAGTGTATTTGCATTATTCACCTAAGTATTTCTTGTTTTAGTTTTTTTGTATCTATGCCTAATTAAAGTATATATTGACGTAATTATTTGCCGGTGTATTCTTCTAAAATGTATTCATAAGTTTTCATAGTTGACTTGGCTAAGTCTTGCATTATATTTAGGTTATAATGCTTTTATTCTAAAAAATGTGTTTGGGGACGAAAGTAACACGGCACTCTGTGGACGAAAGTAACATGTTTCAATGCTTAAAGTATAAGGACTGGTCCCATAATAACTGTACCAAAGGCGATTCTTATTACGTATGCCATAATTGTGATTCAGAATAGATACCAATCTCTTTTGTATATGTAGTTATCATACAATTTTTACATTATTATTTAGAATTAAACTATTATTTAGACTTAAAAAAGTACAAAACTGGTGTGATATTAAGTATAATTATTTTATGATATTACTTATAATTATTTTGCTTAACGAAGATTATTTCTTTTAAGTTTTTTAAAGATGATAAAAATAAATATTTATTTTATTTTTTATTTTAATATAATATAATATAAATTTATGATAAAAGTTATCTTGCTTAATAAAAGATTATAATAAAAGTTGCCTTAAATTGAAAAAAGTCATATTTATTTTATTTTCCCGAAAATAAGAACTGTTACTCTTATCCCCAGATTATGTTACTTTCGTCCCAGGCCCCCAGGACAAAAGTAACAATCAACGTACTTGCGAAAAGCTATAATAGTTCTTTAAATATTTATCATTTGAGATTAAAAATAGGTATAATAATAGAGCACTAAATGGAGTTTTTTAACGTATAATATTTTTTTTATATCTCTAACGATAATTAATTAGTGACCTATAATACAAAAAATGTTACTTTTGTCCCGGTCTCCCCTATATATATTTAATAAATTATTATTAATTATATACATATATATATATATATATATATATATATATATATATATATATACCCAGGTAGCAAGCACACATCATTTTGACATTTCAAATTGGTCATTCACTGACAATTCTTGACGTCACGAGTTGACGTTTTTATGACGTAAAAGTGACGGTCTAATGTCACAGATTCTTAACGTCATAAGACGTCTTGACGTCATGAGATGTACCGCATTTTGACGTCATAAAATGTACCATATTTTGACGTCTTTTTCTTAGCATAATAATGCGTTTAATAGCATTGTCGAATAAAGCAAATTAATCGTTTCGAGAGCATTATTGAACAATTACAGCCATTCTATTCTTCAGAGGAATCTCGGATCATTTAAATTGCTTTATTTGAAAACGCTGGAAAATACAAATATGGTAAGAAAATAGGTCACAAGTTTTATATTTATTATTATTATTTTATTTAAACGTAAATAAACGTAAATAAATTTACTTCTAATATCATATAAAATTTCAACAAATAATGTCTTCCGTTGCCTGCGTTTTATAAAAATATATTTTGCCAATCAACTGTATTATTAAAATATGTGTATATTTTTTGGCATTTTAATTACACTTCATTGATATAGCTAATATTTTCACTGTGCACTTGAGTGGTTAAGTAACATAAGTCGTGCACAGATAAACGCATGCGTCGAAAGAAAAATTGTTAAAGTCTGATCGCGAAAGTCATGTTATATAAAAAATTTTAAAAGATTTTTTTATGGGATCGATACACTAACTAATCACATTAATAATACAATAATCGTCAGTTTATGACTGAAATATGACATCAAAATAATGTTATATCAAGACGTCAATATAAAGTCATAAAACAAATCAGTCATTTTGACGACATATGACCAAAAATGACCAGTTTGAAACGTCAAAATGACGTGTGCTTGCTACCTAGATATATATGTATATGTATATAGTGTTAAATATACGTGCTATAAATATATACAGGATGTTCCACTCTAAAACATTTACACTGAAAATAACTCGAAATCATGACTTTTGGAAAAAAATGTTTCAAATAAAAGTTGTAGGATTTGAAGAGGGAAAGAAGATAAGAATATTAGTTGGATCTTGGATATAGCTGTTAAGGTATCAATTTAGTATTTTTAAACGAAACTATCCTAATTTGTCTATATAAAATGATTCCTCACAATGTTCCAGTGAAAAACATCCAACATCCAACTAATATTCTTCTCTTCTTCTCAGTTTTAAAACCTACAACGTTTGTTGAAAACATTTTTTTCCAAAACATATTTTTCTTGCGTTATTATGGTGTGAAAATTAAAGTGAGACATCCTGTACATATAAATCTATATATAAGCTTCAAATACCAAGTACATACATAAATCTATGAATTTTGTGTGTGTGTGTGTGTGTGTGTGTGTATGTATATATATATATATATATATATATATATATATATATATATATATATATACATAATGCTATTATAAAATTAAATTCTTTATCAGTTATTTTGCCTAACTTTTTAAGTATTTATATTCAAAAATTTATGCATAATAAATTCTTAATTATATTATCATACCTCTAATGTAACGGGGACTTTCAAAAGAACTTAGCGATGTATTATAAAGTGATGTATTATATTTTGTATCGAAATGAAGTGATTCGTGTTGAATTTGCACCACAAAAAAATGTATCATCTCAGTATCTGGCATTACCTATAGAAAATAATTGTAATGTACTTAATTAGTTAATATATGATTTCACACACAATTATGCACTAAGACTATTTTCTACGTTTATCTAAAAATATTTGTTCCTCATCTTATGCTCTCTCCCTCCCCCCTCCTCTCTCTCTCTTTCTCTTAAAATATAGAATAAGTAATTCAAAAATAACGTTAATAATAACAAAAATGGATACACAATATAACATTTAAATTAAAAATTTTTAAAAGTAAAGCATTATTTATAATATATTATATAACGGAATTATCTTATTACACAATTTCCATATATATATATACAGGGTGAGCCATTTTAATAAACGCACGCAATTATTTCGGAAACAAAGCATTTTAGAGAAAAATGTTTCAGACAAAAGATTTATGGTTTCGAGGGGGCCATAAGATGGTATCATTGGTTTGACCTTGAAGAGTTATTTGAAGGTCACATGAAGGTCACCTTCAATTTCTTAAATGGAACCTACTATTTGTCATTGCATATTCTTGTAGCTTATCTCGAGAGCTTTCCAAAACACTATAATTAAGTACCTTTTCGTTAAGTACTTTTTGAGTTATGAGGCTTGAAATAATTTCTTAATTTTACATAAACCGTAAAATATCTTGTAAAATATTCATTTTTCGATTATCTTACCTTAATACTTTTACGTACAAAATAATGAGAGGAATCAACTGGTGTAAAGAAAACACATAGTTGTTTTGAAAAAAAATATATAATTTGCAATTAACAATTCCATATTTTTTCTTAAAAACAACTATGTGTTTTCTTTACACCAATTGATTCCTCTCATTATTTTGTACATAAAAGTATTAAGATAAGATAATCGAAAAATGAATATTTTACAAGATATTTTACGGTTTATGTAAAATTAAGAAATTATTTCAAGCCTCATAACTCAAAAAGTACTTAACGAAAAGGTACTTAATTATAGTGTTTTGGAAAGCTCTCGAGATAAGCTACAAGAATATGCAATGACAAATAGTAGGTTCCATTTAAGAAATTGAAGGTGACCTTCATGTGACCTTCAAATAACTCTTCAAGGTCAAACCAATGATACCATCTTATGGCCCCCTCGAAACCATAAAACTTTTGTCTGAAACATTTTTCTCTAAAATGCTTTGTTTCCGAAATAATTGCGTGCGTTAATTAAAATGGCTCACCCTGTATATATATATATATATATATATATATATATATATATATATATATATATAATATATAATTATTATAAAGTTACACATATATATATATATATATATATATATATATATATATATATATATGTAACTTTATAATAATTCAATTTCATATACAATATACATACAATCTAAACGTGATTTATATAGAATATAATTTCCCTTTTATTTTATATAATAATTTAAAATTGTAACAATTGAAATGGACTTTTACAAATAGAAAAGAATATAAAAATATTTAAAAAATACAAATATATAAATATTTTATATTGTAATATGTGTGTATATTGCAGATTGACTTGAAAAATTAGCATTTTAAAAATCTATAGTTTTTCTTTGTAAATATAAAATCTTTATAATATTCTGAAGAAATTTGATATATTCTAAAAAATTTATGCGTTCTAATGAAGTTAAAATTATAAAGAGTTTTTGTAATATAGAATAGGTATAAGGATGTATGTATCATATTGTATATATATATATATATATATATATATATATATATATATATCTTTAATTATTATATTATCTGCGAGTGAACAGGTTTTGTCCTGGAGAATGTTTGAAATAACCTGATCGATGATATGATATTCAAAAAATATGACAATAGCCTCGTTTAACCAATAGAATGATGACCAATGCAGATTTGCATAATAAAAACATTCCTGTATTACTTTATGGGCTACGAAGAGAGCTACTTGTACAATCCACGCAAGAGGATTTATATTCTCACAGAAGATATCTGTTTCACTAAAAATTAAAAAAAAATGTTTTATAGAATGCTTATACAGGGTGTTCTAAAAAGGTATGTCAAAAATTTAAGGAGATATTCCTCACACCTGAAGGATGAAAAAATGTTATATAGACATAGGTGCGGAAATGCTTATTTCAGGAGTTATGTTGAAAATACTGTTAGCTGTATTACTTACACAAGGAAAAATTTAGGATTAATTATTGTAGGCGATAATCGTTTAATTAGGCTTACTTACATTTGGTTTAATGTGACCTTGAGTATGTTACAATAAATGTTGAAAATGTTCACCATTTTCCTGAATACAAGCAGTGACACGTCGACGCATCGATTCACGAACACATTCAAAAATGCCTGGCGTACAGCGGATTGTCTCGCAATCTGCAGTGATAATACGGTCACGAAGATCTTGAATATCACGCACTGGTGGCATTTTTGAACGTGTCCGTGAATCGATGCGTCGACGTGTCACTGCTTGTATTCAGGAAAATGGTGAACATTTTCAACATTTATTGTAACATACTCAAGGTCACATTAAAACCAAATGTAAATAAGCCTAATTAAACGATTGTTGTCTACAATAATTAATCCTAAATTTTTCCTTGTGTAAGTAATTAGCTAACAGTATTTTCAACATAACTCCTGAAATAAGCATTTCCGCACCTATGTCCATATAACATTTTTTTCATCCTTTAGGTGTGAGGAATATCCTCCTCAAATTTTTGATATACCTTTTTAGAACACCCTGTATATGTTGAAAGTAGTGTTTGCATGTATATAATTAAATAATTCTGAATAAATTAACATATTAGATATACAGGGTGTCCGATTCGTGAGGGACCAAACGAAAAGTGATGATAGATTGGGTCAAACTAAGAAGAAAAGTCCTCTACCATTTTGCAAAATTCGCAATAATTATTAAGTAATAAGCAAAAATGTCACATGAAGGTTTAATTTTTTAAATGGAACCCCCTATTTTTTATTATGTATTCTTATAGCTTATCTCGAGAGCTTTCCAAAACACTATAATAAAGTATTTCTTCATTGAGTACTTTTCGAGTTATGAGGCTTGAAATAATTTCTTAATTTTACATAAACCATAAAATATCTAGTAAAATATTCATTTTTCGATTATCTTACCTTCATACTTTTATATGCAAAATAATGAGAGGAATCAATTGGTGTAAAAAAAAAACATAGTTGTTTTTAAGAAAAAATATGTAATTGTTAATTGCAAATTACATTTTTTTTTTTTTAAAAACAACTATGTTTTTTCTTTACACCAATTGATTCCTCTCATTGTTTTGTATATAAAAGTATTAAGGTAAGATAATCGAAAAATGAATATTTTACTAGATATTTTATGGTTTATGTAAAATTAAGAAATTATTTCAAACCTCATAACTCGAAAAGTACTTAATGAAGAAATACTTTATTATAGTGTTTTGGAAAGCTCTCGAGATAAGCTATAAGAATATATAATAAAAAATAGGGGGTTCCATTTAAAAAATTAAAGGTAACCTTCATGTGACATTTTTGCTTATTACTTAATAATTATTGCGAATTTTGCAAAATGGTAAAGGACTTTTCTTCTTAGTTTGACCCAATCTATCATCACTTTTCGTTTGGTCCCTCACGAATCGGACACCCAGTATATTAATGTTTCATGATAAATATTTATCTTTACACAGCCAGTTCGAAATGACTTGACCTTGACATATATTGTCAAGGTCACTGCCCTGAGTAACATCCAAAAGGTTTTAGGCGTCGCACGTTGTTTATTAAAAAATTATAAACAAAAAAAGTTTCACGAATTTTACGTAATCTTTAAACATCTTGTGTACTTAATGGAATGTTTTATTGATATATATTTAATTATTTATTTTTCATTCTTAATAAAAAATATTTAATAAATTATTTAGAGGTAGTATGAAGTGAATCTCGTTTTGTGTGGAAAGTTGCAAACCTATGTGAAATCAAATCTATGTAGAACTGTACACTAGGGATCTATTATTGTATGATTTCACATAGATTTGCAACTTTCCACATGAAGCGAGGTCCACACCACTTCTGAGTCAGTGTGAATCGAGGTCTATTATTGTACGCTTCCACATAAGTTTGCAACTTTCCACACAAAACGAGATCTTCAATTATAATCGATATATAGGGTGTATAAAAAGTACCGGGACGGTGAAATATCTCGAAAACTAAGCATTTCAGAAAAAAATGTTTCAGATAAAAGTTGTAGGATTTCAAAAGATCTATTTACTGGCGCTATGAGATTAGCCTTGGGTGGCGTCGCCAAGTCAGAGCAAGGTCACCTAGAATTTTTTAAACGGGACCCCCTATTTTTTTATTGCATATTCTTGTAGCCCTTCTTCAGACCTTTTCAAAACACTATATTACACTATTAAGTTAGTTTCCATTAAGTACTTTCCGAGTTATGAAGCTTGAAATCACTTCTTAATTTTACATAAACCGTAAAATATCTTGTAAAATATTCATTTTTTCGATTATCTTACCTTAATACTTTTATGTACAAAATAATGAGAGGAATCAATTGGTGTAAAGAAAACACATTTAAGAAAAAATATGTAATTGTTAATTGCAAATTACATATTTTTTTTTGGAAACAACTATGTGTTTTCTTAACATCAATTGATTCCTCTTATTATTTTGTATATAAAAGTATTAAGGTAAGATAATCGAAAAATGAATATTTTACAAAATATTTTACGGTTTATATAAAATTAAGAAATAATTTCAAGCCTCATAACTCGGAAAGTACTTAATGAAAACTAACTTAATTATAGTGTTTTGGAAAGCTCTCGAGATGAGCTATAAGAATATGCAATAAATAGGCAGTCCCATTTAAAAAATTCTAGGTGACCCTGCTCTGACCTTGGCGACGCCACCCAAGGTTAAACTCATAGCGCCAGTAAATAGATCTTTTGAAATCCTACAAGTTTTATTTGAAACATTCTTTTCTAAAATGCTTAGTTTTCGAGATATTTCATTGTCCCGGTACTTTTTATACACCCTGTATATGCAAAGGTCGAAGAAATTGAGATGTTCTTCAATACGTTTATTCCTTTATAACTTTTAATACGAAAGGTCTATTATTGTACATGGTGTCCAAAATTTCTGTAAACCTTATAAAACTTCTTTTGTTTATAACTTTTTAATAAACAACGAGCGACGCCTAAAACCTTTTGGATGTTACTCAGGGCAGTGACCAAGACAATGTATGTCAAGGTCAAGTCATTTGGGGCTGGCTGTGTAAAGGTAAATATTTACCTTAAAAAATATATTAATTTTTTTATTATATAAGTTTCTTATTATATAGTTACCTATAAACGAGGAGATTCTCATTTATAATATCATCGTCTTGAAAATCTGGAATTGCAACATGATTTATTTCCCAAATTTTATACAGGCGATTCAATTTATTAAACAAATACGGCGTGATTTCTTTAGCAACTTTATGTGCAGATACGCAGTACGTTGTACACCACATATTAACGATGACACTATTATTTATACTAGACATCAAGTCTAAATTATTCAGAAATAGAAGATATTTAGGCATTTCAAGCGTAATTTTAAAATGTGTCATCGTCATGTTTTTATCATTTTTTTCCACTTTTTGTATCGGCATATTTGATAAAATTCCATAGTTATCATCATCATGTTCTATATATATCTCAAAAGTAACCATTGAAAATTCGTGAAAATATGGAAATAGATTTCGTATTCCAATTGCATCAAAATAAATTCCCAACCTATCATATATCGAAGTATAAATTAAATCAGAGCTGTCCACGCTTTGCACATCTCGGCTGATTTCCGTGAGTCAACGCCTATCGCTCCCCCCTTACGTCTCGAGATTTTAACAACGAGCTACCTAACAATCGTAACCAAGACACACGACACTTTACTTCAGGTACGGCGCATCTATAACACGATGCCGTTCCCTACGTCCCGTCTGCCAAATGTTAATACTTTAAAAAATTACGCGAGTTCTTTAAAATCTTTTTAGATAATTAATTCAAAATGTATAACAAAGTTTCAATTCCCGATTATTAATTACATTAATAATAAAATATTGACATTTAGCAGACGGGGCGTAGGGAACGGCATCGCGTTATAGATGCGCCATACCTGAATTAAAGTGTCTTGGTTACGGTTATTAGCTGGCTCGTTGTTAAGATCTCGAGACATAAGTGGGGGGCGATAGGCGTTGACTAACGGAAATCGGCCGAAATGTGCAAAACGTGAACAGCTCTGAATTAAATGATAATAAATTTTTACCAATTACATAGAAATATTAAAAGTAGGACAGACAGAAGATACTAATTGTAAAAAAAAAATATATATATACAGTAAAAAAAAATAATGTTGAATCAATAACATCAGTGTAATTGGAATTTAGTTTATTAATTTAATAACATTATTAATTAAATGAATACGCCATGTATTGAATAAAAAATTCCAATTACACTGATGTTGTTGATTCAATATGATTTGTTTCTCAGTATATATAATATTTGTTTATAGTACTTTTCACTTTTTTGCTACTTGTATAATATTATATAGTAAATAAGATATTTTTGTAATATTTTGATATAACGTGAGTATAAAATGTTTATTGTAGGAAATACAGAATTAACAATTAGTATTTTAATACCAAAAATTTAATGTGCTTATATTCCATAAAACTGCAAAAAATTTCAATGTAAAAAGAATACTATAATAGAAATTTAATTTTAATTCATGTATTAATCAACTATTCAATGCATAATTTTAGTTACGTTAAAGAAACTGCATATTTTAGTGATGATTTATTAGATGAAGTACAAATATATGTTTTTAATTATTAACGAATATTATAGCAAAAATAGTGTGTTGCTTTTAAATTTCGAGTTATAGGTTTCTTAAAATATTAGTAATGGATTTTCTAAAGTTTAATATTATGAAAATAAACAGTATAAGAAAAGAGACGAATAGAACAGTATAGAAGAGAGAGTTAAATGTCAAAATTTCTAATTTCAAATAAACAATTTTATAAGAACATAAATACAAAAAAATTCTTGTTATCATGATACATAATTTCTTGTTAATCATATTGTTCAGAGCTTGAAAACATTTCCAAACACCGAAATATTTGAATTTGCCCGATTGTTGACGACAAGATTGTAGGGCATATATTATTGAAAAAAATAATATTTCACATATTTTAATCAAATTAATTTTTTTGCAGCATATTGTAATAATAATAGTAAAAATAAAAAGCATAATTTACAAAACTCGTTATTAATATCTTAAAAGACGTATAATTATGAACGAAAACTTTTCAGATAGATATCTGTACAATCGTCTTTTTAGAAAATTTTTTGTTCAACAGAATACAGCATACCAAGATTCGAATAGATCTTTGACAAACACGTTGTAATTGCTATATTTAATATTTTAATTACTTACCATTGTTCATTTCTGTCATGAAAGATACTTAAGCCTTCAATATTAGTTATGATATTGACAAATGTTAATTTCAAGGTGTAATTTCCTGATGGTAGCTCATCGTTGAAAAGATACTCGATAATCATATTTCCATATATAGATTTATTTATTGGTTTATAACCTGCTTCGTCAACTATCTTAGGTGGATCGTTAAACACTGTTACCTCAGTTATATTTGTTACCTTCGAATACAACTTAATGCGTCGCATTGGTACAAAAATCTCAATATTGATTTTGCATAAACCGAAAAAAGTATGATTTTCAATATATGAAGTAAGCATGATGTCATAATGAATTGGTACTACATAAGCTGTTACAGCGATGATTGTTAAACTGCTACTTAATATTAGTTTTAGAAACATGATATTACTTTTTATCTTAGATATCTGTAAAAATATTATTCTGTTAGAAAGAATAAACGGATAAATTAACACACCGTGGTCTTTATTATAGTTTAACGGAAAAGAGAAATTAAAACAAATATATAAAAGTACTTAATTTTTAATGACTTACTCTCTATATGAAGATATATCACAAATTATATATAAATGTATGTTCCGTTATAATAATTAATCACAATAAATCAGTGTTTTATCCACTCTGTGTAACGTGAAAAGTAATATAGGGACACAGTTATGATCTCTTACTGTTTCGAGAAACCTCCAAGGACTAACAACACTTGATACACGACATTATAATAAATACGTATGTCATATAAACACACAACTTCTGAGATCGTATACGCAAAATTATATATATACGCAAAATTTGAAATATAAAGTTTAAAAAATTTTTATTTCGGACAGGCAAAAAGTTAACTTGTTTTTTTTAAGAAGAATTAATTTTTTGCCGATTGTGTGTGTTCGTGTGTGCATACAGATACATTTCCGTGATGCATATATGTATAGAGTATAAATAATATTCGACTTACAAATATTGTTGAACAGAATTATTAAAATTAAAAGTTATATACTATATTGAAACGAATTCTATTGAAAATATAAAGTTATGGATTCTGAGAATATTTTTTTGAAAATTAAGATTATTATTATATTCCTAGTAAATACAAAATATACATTGAAAAAAATTGGATTTAAATTTTTTATGTATATATATATATATATATATATATATATACACACATGCAATATTAAATTAAATTTTTTATACATATAATATTAAAATGAGAATTTTCTCGCGCGTATTTGCATGTAAATAATATTGTTGCCCGACAATTTTATAAAAAAAATTAATTTCAAATTATAGATAAGAAATTATATACATAATATCTGTGAATTTATACAAGTGTGTGAATCTAGTGAAAATTAATAATTCATTTAAATAATGTCATATAATGAGTCACGTCTATATCGAAATTTTTTATTTTTCATGTTTCCTTCGCAGACACACACACACACACACACACACACACATGCAAGTCAGAAAAAAATGTTATAATAATACAGAAATACAAATATCCAGTCTTTTAAAAATTGAAACTTGTATAAAACTCGTGTCGTTTTATTGCGAATTAAGAAAAAGAAAAAAAGAGAAATAAAAAAAAATAGAATATTATTTTCGGACATGCTCAATTCCATTTGAATCTAGGAATTAGCCTATTTAATGACACAGTTCAATTTATAATTTTTACATTGGGATAGTGGATTGTAGGCAATTTTTATACATGCATAATCTTTATTTTGAAAATTTATTGTACGCGATGCATGTGAATATTTGGAAGTCGATTTTCATATTTATATTTGTTTGAACTTTGTTTAGGAGGAAAAAATTAGAAGCATTAATTAGCAATGTATTAAAAGTCGACATATGGAGATATACGTATATTTTGATGTTTTATATTTATAATTTTACACAATGTTATATAAGTATCAGTATAAAAGCATTCACCGCATTGCCAAAGTCAGTAATACGGGAGTACAATATAAGAGAGCATAAAAGAATTTAATACGAGAGTTTGTCTTTTTAATAGATACTGCTCATTACTAAATAAATAGATAATAAGATTTTAAATACTTTTATTACTATTTACCTTTTTACGAAATATTGTCTTTATAATTCGTGTTTAATTTAAAATAAAATAAGAGTACTATCTTTTTTCATTTTTTTACAATTTGTAAAAGAGTGAAATATAGTATTTTATATAAAATATCGAAAATATATATAGGGTAAGTAATATGTATAATATGTCGTAAACATTATTTTTTTTCTTTTATTATAAGCATAATTTATAATGACATCCAACGCCAAATGTTCTCTTGCGATCTATTTATAATCATTATTTAAATGATTGAGCTGCGCTTAGAATGAGAAAAGGCAACAATGGGCGGATTCTTTTAATAAAAATAATTCACGCTTTGATGATAAGGATCTAAACAATGGAAACGATGCGACTGGATAAACATTTATCTATTAAATCTCTCTCTTTCTCTCTCTTTCTCTCTCTCTCTCTCTCCCTCTCTCTCTCTCTTTCGGCGCAATTTTAGAGAATGTTTGTGACTATGTACATTTTTTTAAATAAACAATTTCTTTTCTTCAAAAAAAGTAAAATTTTTTCTTCGTTTATTGCACTAACTTTATTGAAATATCAAAAAGAATGATTTTAAACGAAAATTTAGTTTCAAATTAATTATTTAGATATTTTGAATTTTGAATCAACTGTGTTAATTTACATGGTTTCGCAATTGTTCTATATTTTCTTACATAAATACAATCTTATTTGGACTTTAACTAAAATAACGTTATTCAGCTGTGTGACTCTCAAGATATGAAACTTCACTTTGACTATCAACATGATTTTGAATTAAAAAAATAACTAAATAAATATCGACAAATCTTAAATTTACACTGTTAATTTGTGGAATTTATTTTACTAACATATAATTTTGTGTACTGTGAGTGGGGAAGGAGTGGTAAATGAGGCCTGGATTCATCACTCCTTCCCCACTCACCGCTTCGCCGCGCGCCTAGTATAAGGTTATAGTGGGACGACTCTCGTCGCCGTGCGCTTCTACTTACGCAGATTGGCCGATCTTGTTTAATTAATTTTTCGTTAATTATTGCGAATATCGCAAAATAGTATAGGACCTTCCTTCTTAATTTGAGCCAATCTATCTTCACTCTTCGGGACTGCGAAAATTTTCCTGACACCCTGTATTGCTATTATCTATTCTTACTTAATTGCTGTATAATTATTATGTGCATCATAGGAGAAGCAGGCAATTCATTAATCTGATGTCAGAACCACTGAGTTCCCTGATCTCTGGCAATTGAAATTAAGATTAAAATAAAGAGAGAGACAGAGAGAGAGAGAGAGAGAGAGAGAGAGAGAGAGAGAGAGAGAGAGAGAGAGAAAGAGAGAGAGAGGATAAAATAGAGAAAATATTGAAAATACATTATTAACCATAAATTAAACGTCGCACCGTGTACATCCATATAAACTATCAACAACTCACGAATATATATATATATATATATGCCGGCGCGCGACAAAACGTGAAAATGGCGATGGTGATAACCACGGGTAGCGGCGCGCTGTCCCTCCTCTCGCCGCGCGCCGGCAGGCAATGTCTGACACGGTGGGCTTAGCCGTGCTATAGCTCGAGCGGTCGAGCGCTTCTCTCATTCGTCTGATTTCAATAATTAATATTTCTATTATTATTGCAAAAATCGTTACCTGGAATAGGACTTCTTTATTTAATTTACTGCGCTCTACCTCCTCACATGTGCGTGAGGTAGTGCTCAGGGACACCCTGTATATCAATCTAACAAAAACTAGCGATTTTTATATGATATCAAATGAATTAAATTTGATAATTTCTATATTATTATAAATTACAGAAAAAATTGTTTATGATTATATAATTTAGGTTTTATTCGAAAATATGGTTAATTGCTTATATAGTAGGCGCAAATTAATTTGTATGCGTACGTATGTGTGTAAATAAATCGCGCACGCGCACAAGTGTATATATGTTACATTTTAAATATATATAAATGTAAAAGAAGTATATAACAGAAATATACATGTAGATAGTATAAGAAAATTGTGAAATGTATTTTTAATAAATCAATGATTATACAAAGTTTACAAAAATCACGAGTCTCAAACAAATAGTGATACTTAAAATGCGAATAACATATTAAATATAATAACAATGTATTATACATATATATATATATATATATATATGTATGTATGTATGTATAATTGTTATTGTATGTATATGTAAATATTAAAGCATTGCAAAATATTTTATAAATTTTTAATTTAAACATTATTTAAATATTAATATGCTTTACCAATCTTTATATAGATATTAACAATTTGATTCACAAAATAATAAAATTAAGAGACGTTAAGAGAAAAGTTACAAATATAAAGTTACAAATATAGAAAAAAATAAATTAAAATACAATTTAAAGTAGATAATACATTTTTTAGTACACATTAATATAATAATGCAAAATTTAGCAGGTACATACTTTCTTATTTAATATATTTATAATTATTAATGTATAATATAAATTAATTTAATTTATTCATATATTATAATTATAAATTTAATCAATTCTCTTTTTGCATTACTCCATGCTTATAAAGAAATGTAAACATCGGTGAATTGCAAGCCATAAATTATATCTTATAATATACACGTAAAAGCACACAAATGCCTCGAATATTCTTAATGCAGCTAAGCATAAATAATAAACCAATAAATATAATATATAAATATAAATATAATATATAGATATAAATATAAATCTTTAAAAAACTATTTGTAAGATAGATAGATATGTATCCGCGCCTTATAATTGTTACATTTATTTTAATCGGTTACTACAAAACTCTGAAAGTAGTTCATTTGACTTTCGATTTCGAAAGAGCGTATTCGTATCTTGCTCTGAATAATGAAAATATGTTTCTTCAAATTGTTGAACTCTTCCTTAACTTTATACAATTCGCTCATCTAAAACAGATTATATCGATATTAATTATTAGTAAATAGTAAATGGTAAATAATCAATTATCAATAAATATTATTTGTCGTATTATAATTTGATATAATTTAATTTCAGTTTATAGTATAATAAAAACAAAACACTATTTTATTGCATACGAGATTCTTTATTGAGAAAGAAAGTTACCTATATTATATAATGAAATAATAACATAGTCGAAGTTGCTACTTTTATTACTATTATATGTATATATGTATGTGTACATACACATATGTTTACTATGTTTTATATGTATGTATACATATAAACATATACACATATGTATACATACATATAAAATTGATAATAACAACTTCTTAACAACTTATTTAGAGTAATATTAATCTTAAATCTAATTGACATGAAAAGTAATTAAAGATTATGATAAGTACGATGATAATTACTATTTTTTCAGTCTCAGAGTCAAAATTTTAGTTGCCTCGAAAAAAAACCGGTTTATAAATTTGTAAACATTTAAAATCAATTATATAATGTCGACTTCTATACAAGTTTCGCATCTTCATACAAAATTTGTCAGCAATCGAATAAAGTGACATGAATTTTAAAAAATTGATATAGCTCTAATTGGTGTGAAACATAAATTTAAATTTTTCGAATTAGTAACGGAGCCAGAGGCGGATAAAATAGTATCTCAGTTTCAGAGAAAATTAATTTTTTCTTTAAATTAAGTTGTACAGGGAATACATATTTTCCTCGATGCCATACCAAATAAATTTCAATTCAAGATTTTTAAAATAAATTATCCCTAATCCGTTTAAGGAAGCATAGGCGAAAAAACTATCGCGGCAAAGTGAGAATATCATTGTTCTACTCTATACTATGTGTTCTATTATATTATGTGCATAAACTTACACTATATCTTACTTAATAATTCTTTTATACTTAATAATACTTTACTTAATAATTCTGCAGGGAATGTTTATAAATAATATTTTGTAAATAATCTGACAAATAAAAATTCACAGAAATTAATGATTGAAATTAATGAGTTTACTTAAAAGTAAAATTAGATATATGTATGAGCTGAACGGTTACCATAAAAAAAATATCACTGTATTATAATAATTGTTATATCTATTAGGCTAGTGCATTAATTCGTGTTAACTTATCCATCGTCATTAAATTTTTAGTTTAATATATGGATATATATATAATTTTAAAATATGCTAATCGCGTGATAACCTCCACGATCATATTGAAAAATATTTAAATTTATTAGAGAGCTATTTAAACATTTAAAACTTATAAATTCTATCTTTAAATCTTATAAATCGGTTTTTATTAAGATCACTAAAATTTCTAAGTAAAGAAGTTTTCTTTCTCTTTTGCTTTTGCTTGCTCGCTCTCATTTTCCTATGCACTAAAAATTACAATATTCAAAAAACACTTTATTTTCGGAAATTAGTAATAAAAATATGTTTATTTTATAAAAAAAGAATAATGTGACATTAATTTTTGCTTGTCTTTGAGATACTCTGAGACTGTAGCACTAATATACTCTAAATAAAAACAATGTAATAAAATCAATGATTAATAATTAAAAATGAGTATATATTGATATAATAATATATATAAAATATATATTTACTTTCACATCTCTTCCTGTTATACGTGTAAATATCTTCTTATATTCATTTAATTCAACTTCTATTGCATTAGTAAGTTTATCTGTCAGGAAATTGCTTATCTAAAATAGATTAATTCGATATTCAACAACAATAATTAAATCATAAATTTATGTCACATCATAGTTATTTACATCATAGTTATTTTACATATATATATGGATATAAGTACATGTAATTTTTACCTTTTCGAGTTGTTCCGTAGAAGACACATGATTAATAATAACAGTAAATGCTACATATTCGCTGATTTGTCTAGAATAGTAAAACAATAAATTTATTGATACACGCATAAACTGTTGAATGATAGGTATATATTTATGGAGAAAACTGTATTACTTGGGTTTTATATTCTCAAGATTTTGTAATATAAAGTCGAGTACTACAGGATTCCTCGCATGCTTCGCGATAGTGAAAAGAAAATAATTAATATAATCTTGATCGGAAAAATCTTTTAAAAACATAATCGATGTTGTACTATCATTTTTTATTAGATTTAAATAGTCTTTAATAAATTCTGAATTCTCAGGGCAAGCCAGAAATTTCAAAAATTTAGTTTTAAATTTTTCTTTTCCCAGATAATATACTCCCCACCAAGGAGAATCTTCATTGCTAAGAGAATGGAACAATGCTTTTAAACCTTGACAGTATGTCCATTCTTTCCACCATGGCAAGAGTCTATAAAGAGATTCAACAAGAAATACATTCTGTTATAAAAGTTTGGTACATATTAATCCTGTATTTTGATCAAATAATTTATTAAACATTGCATATATATGCAGGGTGTCCCAGATCACCCGTACACTCCTTTTAAAATGAAAATAAATGGCTTTTGTCAAAAATCGCGAACAATTTTTAAGTAAATCGGGTACGCTCTATCAAATGGTGATATTTTCAATTTTTGATTCCGACCGGAAATACGCCATCCGGATCGGAAGTTGAATTTTTTTAGGGGAACATGGTACTTTTTACTACAGATTCGAATTGTACGTGAAAAAATAAGAAACTTTTGTATCAAACGTTTTTTCTGGAAGTGCCTCTGTCAATCTTAAAATTGACCTTGAAAGTAACTGTGATGAATTTTCAATAATTAATATTTCTATTATTATTACAAAAATTGTTAGATGGAATAGGATTTCTTTATTTAATTTACTGCGTTCTACCTCCTCACAAGTGCGTGAGCTCATGCTCAGGGACACCCTGTATATATATCTAGAAAACAATTAAATTAAAGTAACCAAATATATAAGAAAAATTACTTGTTTTTCTTGAAATCTGCGAGATGTTGTTTTAAATTATGACCGGCTCTTTCTATGCACGTGTGATCATCAAGAGAACATGCCCATTTTGCAGCCTCCAGCCTTAAACTAGACTGGTTCGAAGGAACTTCGTCGTATCCAAATTCTCCAAGCACTTTGTATAATAAGTGTCGTATTTTTATCTAAATATGTACATATATATATATATATATATATATATATATATATATACATATAAATATATATATACATATATATATTTACATATAAATATATACATATATATATACAGGGTGGCAGGGAAATTTTGACAGTCCCGAAGTGTGAAGGTAGATTGGCTCAAATTAAGAAGAAAGCTACTATACTATTTTGTGATATTCGCAATAATTAACGAAAAATTAATTAAAGAAGATCGACCAATGCACGTGGCTCGAAGCACACGACGGCGAAGGCGATCTGACTGTAACATAATGGCGGGGCGCGGCGAAGCGGTGATCGGGGAGGGGAGGAGCCTTCGCCACGCGCTTACACACTCATCGCTCCTCCCCTCCCGCTTCGCCGCGCGCCTCCATTATGTTACAGTCAGACCGCCTTCGCCGTCGTGTGCTTCTAGCCACGCGCATTGGCCGATCTTCTTTAATTAATTTTTCGTTAATTATTGCGAATATCGCAAAATAGTATACTACCTTCCTTCTTAATTTGAGCCAATCTACTTTCTTACTTCGTGAAGGTCAAAAATTGCCTGACACCCTGTATATATATGTATATATATATATATATATATTTATATGTATATTTTTTTTTATTTTACATATAAATTTGAAAATTTTCGATTCATGGCTTTCATATTTTGCTACGTAGAAAGATATATTGTGCAACGATATTTTGCATAACTTTATATATGTAATTTGTATTTTCTATCTTCATAAATATCTCAATTTTTTTGTAACGATATCTATTATATGTATAACCACATTTATACATATTTACACGCAGTTTGCATTTTTCTTACGTGCATATACACACATGCTCTCTAAAAGTGAATCAGTGTATTATCACTGATTTACAATGCTGTACTTATAACTGCTTTTCAGTGTTAAACAGTAAATAGTTACTGATTACAAGCAGTTATAAGTGCAGCATTGTAAATCAGTGATAATACACTGATTCACTTTTAGAGAGTGCTTAATATACACATATCCATATCACATATAAACATACAAAAGTGCATACATGTATATATCATACATGTAGATACTATGTAACGTAATTTAATAACTTTTTAACTACTTGTGTATTGTACATAGATTAATATATTCCTACTAATTTTCTATATCAAAATTAATCATATTTAAACTGTGATTAATATATTGGGCTGGATTAATATATTGGGATTAATATATTCTTCCGAAAACGATCATGCTCCGATTTGTGTCAAATTTTGTAAATAGGTTCCTTTTAGGTACAAAGAAAGTATACGAGAAGGATTTTTGGCGACTCGAAAATTAAGGCACTTTTTAAGCCCTTTTTCGTAAAAGTGAATATTACCTTTAGACAGCTTGTTCGAAATGACTTTTCTATATATTGTCATGGTCATATTCTTGATTATTTTGGTTACTACATATATATTGTATTATATTGTTTACATTACGCGAAGCGAGGTCTACACCACATCACCTTCGGCCCCCCCTCCCGCAACCACCCCGCTGGTAGGCATGGTGGACCTCGCTTTACAACTTACAGCATATATCCATTGTGATTGAACTCTTCGCATTGCGGCCTCTACTGGCGGGGTGGTTGCGGGAGGGGCGGCCGAAGGTCCCCGCGTGTGTGTGTGTGTGTAAACATACATTTGTGAAATAATTAAAAATTCTTTTGTCCATAACTTTTTAATAAACAATGATCGACGGCTAAAACTTTTGGAATGTTACCCAGGAGGATGACCGTGACAACATATGTCAAGGTCAAAGTCATACGAGCAGGGTCCCCTTTTATGCAGGTTTACCGGTTCTACATAGGTTTGTAACTTTCCACGCGAAGCGAGGTTCATACCACATCACCGCTGAGTCAGCGCGAAACGAGGTCTATTATTAAGTAAGATTTTACATAGGTTTGCAACTTTCCACGCGAAGCGAGGTCCACACCACATCACCGCTGAGTCAGCGCGAAACGAGGTCTATTATTGTACGGTTTCATATAGGTTATTATTAAGTAATTATAATTAAGGTTATTATTAAGTAAGGTTTTACATATGTTTGCACCACCAATTAAAACTTATTGAAAGTTACTCAGGGTCATGATCTTGATCACATATATCAAGGCCAAGGTCATTGGTGAGGTTGCCGTTTTTCTAGATAGTTACCGTTTCGAACAAGCTGTCTAAAAGTAATATTCACTTTTACGCAAAAGGGCTTAAAAAGTGCCTTAATTATCGAGTCGCCAAAAATCCTTTTCGGATACTTCTTTTGTACCTAAAAGGAACCTATTTACAAAATTTGACTCAAATCGGAGCATGATCGTTTTCGGAAGAATCGCCATATATTGAACTGTGATTAAAAATGATAATATATATAATAAGAAATATGTTTAAAGAGTTTTAATATATTTAACATCATTGTTGACGTTACTATTTGTAATATTTACCTTGATATTAAAAAATCTTGTTTCCCGAAATAGAAAGACATTAGACAGATATTCCAAGGCTTTGAATGCAGGATGCCATGGTATGTATTCTGTTTCTCGTTTTAGATATTTCGTAATATTCCAGAATACAGTGGAATTAAGTTGGTATGTTAGCATTAAGTGAAAAGCGTCATCGATAATTTGTGCTCGATTAAGAACATGTATGTTCGTGTAATTTTCAGAATCTAGATAACTAACAATTCTTCGCCAGTTCTCAATATCGTAATTAACTCGATAATATCCTAACGAAAACAAATAAATTATATCGACCATAATTTTTTCAAACAGATTTATCAATGTAAGTATCTGTTTATATTTTTATGTTTTACAGACACACATACATTAAGACAGGTAAAAATGTATCAAAAATTGTAAATGAGTAAAAAATCAGATTGCAAAATATTATATATATAAAATTTTTTTGCACTAAAATTGAGTAGGTATAATAATTATAAAAAAAATTTTATATAAATATCAATTTTTTAATTATTTAAATAATGATCAGATTGCATTATATAATAGAATCTTATTTGGTATTATCTATATATTCATAAAAGTATAATTTAAAACTATAATAAAAAAAGCATTTTTATAATCATTCATTATATTTTGTCTTATGGTGGGTTATAAACATAGTTTACCCAGTAAGCATTATTGAGAGGAAGAAGTCTTTAAGAGGACTTTTCGAAGACTTCATTAATTTTTTTTGAAAATGACATCAGTATGTAGCTTGATATCATATATAATTTAGTAAAAAGTATTCGTTACCATTGAAAAATTACACAATACGCACATGTGCACACAGACAATGCTATTTAATTTAATAATACAAAATATAATTTAATAATAAAATGCATGTATGATTAAAATAACAAAATTTATCTGCAAAAATTAACATGTTAGATAAGTCGATTAAATTATCGAATAATAAATTTATTAATCAAATAAAATAAATTTTTATTCTTACATATATGAATATATATGAATATATATATATTAATTATTTCTAATTTTAAAGAATTTAGTAAATGTTTACTTTAGGTTACACTGTCTCTCTCGCTCGCATTGCGACTTCTAGATCGCAGCGAACCTAGCAGGCAAGCCGTGAACTCCCGAAAAACGGACACACTAAGTGAGACCTCCCCCACCACCGGAGTTTCCAGACTTGTATGTAAGACCGTGATCACAATGGATATATGCTGTAAGCTGTAAAGCGAGGTCCACCTTGCCTACTGGCGGGGTGGTTGCGAGAGGGGGGCCGAAGGCCTCCCTTGTACCCCCCGCGCGTGTGTGTGCGCGTGTGTGTGTGCGTGTGTGTGTATGTGTGTACACATACATTTGTGATATTTTTTAATTGTATTAAATTCTATATAAATTTAAATTGTTTAGCTTTTTTTTATTAGAATATTTAAATTAGAATATTAATTAGAGATAGCAAACGTAAACAAAAAAATATAAACATACAAGTAAAATATAATATGAAACCGTGATAAACAAATGTAAACAAAAAATGTAAATATATAAATAGGATATAACGAAAAGATGACATAAAAGTATGAAACTTCAAAAGTGCATATCTCAGAAACGAAGAGACCGCCGCAAAATTCAAACGGTGTATTACTTAGGAATGTATCCTCTACACATATGTGAAAATAAAAATTTTTCGAGCTGTGTAACCTAAAATAAATATTTACCAAGAATTTTATTGTGCATTTTAAAAAAGCTATTTAGCAAAATGAAAAGAAAGTTTTAGTTAAATATTTAATAAAATAACCATGCCCAATAATAATGTATTAAAATAAAAAACACAATTTTATTGAATATTTCAAATGCATTGTAGACATATTATGAAATTGTAAAATTACATTACAATTAAATTTAACACGGAAGATATTAAATTTACTAGACATTTGTAAAAATTAATAACTTTGTTAATCAATATTGCATAAGAAGCTGTATTTATTTTAATTACACAGGCCTGCGAGATTCAGTTACAAAAAGCAGAGTAGGTAAATCTGATAGATTTTGTGACGCTGAAAACGAATCTGGCACAGAATTTCCCCAGCACGTTAGGTTTTTGAGTAATTTGTAGTTGAATAGTCCAAAATTCGCTATTTTGGCCAATTTCGTAATCTTATTGTGAGGAAACTAAATTTTTTGAAATATTTCTGTCAATCGTATAATTCTGGCATCGTATAATACTCACTTTCATCTTTCAAATCCTCTTTCGATTACCGCCGCACGGGCCATTCAACTACAAATTACTCAAAAACTTGACGTGCTGGGGAAATTCTGCGGCCAGATTTGTTTTCAGCGTCACAAAATCCATCGGATTCACCTACTCTGCTTTTTGTAACTGACAGAAGTTCAAATTTCGCAGTCCTGTGTTATCATTAAAAATATCGCAAAATATTTATTATTTTACAGTAAATTATTTTGAATATGTGACGAGTGAAAGATCTTTTAATAAATAATATAGAAGCTTACATAATCAATAAAATAATATAAAATTTCCAATATGTACGATAAATAGTGTAAATTGTAATAAATTTGTTGTATATTTACCAGTTTGTTGTATGTTAAATAATATCCAACCATTCTCTTCAAAATTAAATTTCGTTTGAAAATATTGATTCAACAATATATTACTTTTATAAGTAAAATTGTGATATGTCTGTGTAGTATATGTTACAGGTACGAACAAGTAGTAATTCGGCGATGTATGTGCATCAAAATTTACTATCCTCATTTTTATCGATAATATAGGATCATCATAATATCGTATTACTTCCACTACAGGACAATATTTGTAATTTATCCAATAATTCATTAGCTGTTTCATAGTAAATGCAATCATTTCAAACAAATCATCATTTGCTGTTTTAGGCTTCATAAGGTTCTTCACAACTTCATGAAAATAATTTGGAGACGGATCGCTAAATTCAAAGTTAGTGGAAAATTTAATGTTATAAAATACAAACGAAAAGTATTATAAGGATTGTTAAAACAGAACGAACGAAATTTACTATATATATATATATATATATATATATATATATATATATATATATATATATATATGGTATATGTATATATAGGGGAGACCAGTATTATAGGTCACTAATTAATTATCGTTAGAGATATAAAAAAAAAGATTATCTATATTTAAATTAATCAATTATATTATAAAAATAATAGAGAATAATGTATAGTTTTAATAAATATTTGAGATGTTTTAATTTATTTAAATTATAATTTAATTAGGAATATATGGCAAAACTTAACAATTTTGAAAAAACATGTGTAAATGGCAGAACTAAATTATTTTTAAAAGTATGTGCGTAAATGGAAAGTATATCTTGAATATTTAATAACATTGGTAAAAAGGTAAAAAGAATTGTATATCGTTAGATAATAAAGTATGAAAGAGACAATGTACGTTTAAATAAAAATAACCGTAAGATTTGGAGCTTTTATGAAATCTATGATCTATAATCAATCATTCATCATGTTTAGTTTTCTATAGTAATTATAGTTGTAAATTATAATTGTACAGAATATTACTTACTTGCCCTGTACATATATACGGATACTTTCCCAAAATATCTCTTCAGTAACCATGTTTTGTAACATACGCAATACACTGGATGCTACAATCACATAATTTATAACAGAATATAAATAAGATAACAGTTAACAATTATATTTATACATATAATTAAATATATTCAGAAAGATTATCATATAAATATAAATATATGTATTCAGGGTGTCTGCAATCTCTTAGGAAAAAAGAACATAAGTAGATCTCGTTAAATCGAACTAGAAAGTCATATACTATTTTAAAATGCACCACGTAAAATTCGAGATAATAATAAAAAAGATCGGCCAATGCGCGTGGCTAGAAGCGCGCGTCGCCATCATGTTTCAGAGAATCCGCCTACCCGCCCACTGACCTCTTCGCCGCGCGCCAACACACTCATCGCTCCTCCCCTCCCCAATCTCCGCTTTGCCGCGCGCCGCCATTATGTTACAGTGAGACCGCCTTCGCCGTCGCGGACTTCTAGCCACGCGCATTGGCTGATCTTTTTTAATTAATTTTTCGTTAATCATTGCAAATACCGTAAAACAGTAAAGGACCTTCTTTTTTAATTTATACCAATCTACCTTCTCACTTCGAGACTGTAAAAAGAATCAGACACCCTGTATAATGCCCTGTATTATAAAATTAAATTTTTTGTCAGTTATTTTGTGTATCTTTTTAAGTATTTATATTCAAAAATTTATGCATAATCAATTCTTAATTATATTACCATACCTCTAATGTAACGGGGACTTTCAAAAGAACTTAGCGATGTATTATAAAGTGATGTATTATATTTTGTATCGAAATGAAGTGATTCGTGTTGAATTTGCACCACAAAAAAATGTATCATCTCAGTATCTGGCATTACCTATAGAAAATAATTGTAATGTACTTAATTAGTTAATATATGATTTCACACACAATTATGCACAATTAAGATTGCTATTTTCTACGTTTATCTAAAAAAATTTGTTGCTCATCTCATGTTCTCTCTACCTTCCTCTCTTTCTACATTTCTCTCCCTCTACCTTCCTCTCTCTCTACATCTCTCTCTCTCTCTCTCTCTCTCGTCTCTCTCCCTCCCTTCCCTCCTCTTTTCTCTACCCTTCTCTCTCAATCCCTCTTTTTCCCCTTCTCTCTCTCTTCCTCTCTCAGTCTCTTTTAAAATATAGAATAAATAATTAAAAAATAATATTAGTAGTAACAAAACTGTATACACAATATAATATTTAAGTTGAAAATTTTTAAAAATAAAGCATTATTCATAATATATTATATAACGGAATTATCTTATTACACAATTTCTATATTTATATATATGTAACTTTATAATAATTTCATATACAATATACATACAATCTGAACATGATTTATATAGAATATAATTTCCCTTTTAATTTATATAATAATTTAAAAATGTAATAATTGTAATATACTTTTACAAATAGAAAAGATATAAAAATATTTTATATTGTGTGTGTATGTTGCAGATTTATTTGAAAAATTAGCATTTAAAAAAACTATATTCTTTGTAAATATAAAATCTTTATAATATTCTGAAAAAATTTGTAATATTCTAAAAAATTTATGCGTTCTGATAAAACTAAAATTATAAAGAGTTTTGTAATATAGAATAGGTATAAAGATGTATGTACCACATTGTATATTATATTGTACATATGTATTGTATATATATATATATATATATATATATATATATTTTAATTATTATATTATTTGCGAGTGAAATGGTGTGAGTGAAATGGTGGCGAGTGAGCAGGTTTTGTCCTGAAGAATGTTTAAAATAACCTGATTGATGGTATGATATTCCAAAAATGTGACAATAGCCTTGTTGAACCAAGAGGATGACGACCAAAGCGGATTTTCATAATAAAAACATTCCTGTACTACTTTATCTGCTACGAAGAGGGCTACTTGGACACTCTTTGCAATAGGATCTAAATTCTCATGGAAGATAATATCTGTTTTTCTAAAAATAAAAAAAATGTTTTATAGAATGCTTATATATGTTGAAAGTAGTGTTTTCAAATTTATAACTAAATAATTCTGAATGAATTAACATATTAGATATATATTAATGTTTTATTTATAATATTTGCGCGTAGGAATATTCACTATGAAACAATACGATACTTGCTTCCAATATGTATAAAAAAAATTTATTAAATTTGGTCTATAAAGAGTATGGAAACCTTAATATAATGTCTTATTTAATTTACATTTTTTTTACAATTTATAATATATATGATAATTAATATGATATATTATTATTATTTTTCATATAAGTATACAATAAAGATAAGTAAACCTTTAGATATGTTTGTTTCATTCTCTTATATAATTTTATATATTTTTAAAAATGTATTTAAATAATTAAATAATATTCTAAATATTCTAAAAATAATATTCTAAAAATGAACAAAGAATATGTAGATAATATTTTAAATAGAATTATTATCATCTTTTTAATTTTAAAAAATATATTAATTTTGGTATATTTTATTCTTTTTATTATATAGTTACCTATAAATGACGAGATTCTCATTTATAATATCTTCGTCTTGAAAATCCATAATTGCAACATGATTTATTTCCGAAGTTTTATTCAGGCGTTTCAATTTATTAAACAAATACGGCGTGATATTTTTAGCAACTTTATGTACAAGTTCGCAGTACGTTCTACACCCCGTATTAACCTTGACACTTTCATTTATATCAGGAATAATATAATGGAATAATATATCATTCAGAAATAGAAGATATTTAGGCATATCAAGCGTAGTTTCAAAATGTATGGTCATCATGTTTTTATCACTTATTTCCATTTCTTGTATCGGCATATTTGATAAAACTGCATAGCGCGATAATGTTCTGGCGATAGATATCTTAAATGGGACTGTTGAAGTTTCGAGAATATGTGGAAACAGGTTTGAGGTTCCAATTGCATCAAAATACATTGCTAACCTATCATATATCGAAGTAAATTAAAGGCTAATAAATTTTTGCCAATTATATAGAAATAAAAATTGAGACAAACAGAAGGTACGAATTGTAAGGAAAAAGAAAATATATATATATACAGTGAAAAAATATAATGTTAAATCAATAACATCAGTGTAATTGGAATTTAGTTTATTATTTCAATAATATTATTAATTAAATGAATACGCCATGTATTGAATTAATAAAATAAATTCTAATTACACTGATGTTGATTCAATATTATTTTTTTCTCAGTATATATATTGTAATATTTGTTTACAATACTTTTTACTTCTTTGCTACTTGTATAATATTATACAGTAAATGAGATATTTTTGTAATATTTTGACATAACGTGATTACAAAATGTTTATTGTAGAAGATACGAAATAAACAATTAATATTTTAATATTAAAAATGTAATGTGCATATATTCCATAAAACTGAAAAAATTTCAATGTAAAAAGAATACTATAATAGGAACTTAATTTTAATTCATTTATTAATCCAACTATTCAATGCATAATTTTATGTACGTAAGAAATTATATATTTTAATGATGATTTATTAGATGAAGTACAAATATATGTTTTTAATTATTAACGAATATTATAGCAAAAATAGTGTGTTGCTTTTAAATTTCGAGTTATAGGTTTCTTAAAATATTAGTAATGAATTTCCTAAAGTATAATATTATGAAAATAAACAGTATAAGAGGAGAGACGAAAAGAGATAGAAGAAAGAGTTGAATGTTAACATTTCAAATTTGAAATAAACAATTTTTATAAGAATGTAAACACAAAAAATATTCTTGTTATCGTGATACATAACTCCTTGTAATATTATTCAGAGCTTGAAAACATTTCGAAATACTGTCGGAATATTTGAGTTTGCCGAATTGTTAACGACGAGATTGTAGGGCATATTATTGAAAAAAATTATTTTATTTATTTTAATTAAATTAATTTTTTTGCAATTTATTGCAATAATTGTAATAATAATGGTAATAATAAATAGCAAAATTTACAAAACTTGTTACTAATATCTTAAAAACGTATAATTATAAACGAAAATTTTTCAAATAGGTATCTATACAAATGTCTTTTTAGAATATTTTTTGATCAGCAGAATGCAACATGCCAAGATTCGACTAGATCTTTAACAAACGCGTTGAAATTGCTATATATTTAATATTTTAACAGTTACTTACCATTGTTTATTTCTGTCGTGAAAGATTCTTAAGTCTGTAATATTAGTTATGATATTGACAAATGTTAATTTTAAGGTGTAATTTCCTGATGGTAGCTCATCGTTGAAAAGATACTCGACAATCATATTTCCATATATAGATTTATTTATTGGTTTATAACCTGCTTCGTCAACTATCTTAGGTGGATCGTTAAACACTGTTACCTCAGTTATATTTGTTACCTTCGAATACAGCTTAATGCGTCGCGTTAATTTAAAAATCTCAATATTGATACTGCATGTACCGAAAAGAGTATGATTTTCAATGTGTGGTGTAAGCATAATGTTACAATGTTTTGTTTCTATATAGCTTAACTGCTTGATTAGTTGAATTATCTGATAATCAATAATAGTTGCCACGGCGATGAATGCTAAACCGCTACATAATATTAGTTTTAGAAACATGATATTATACTTTTTATCTTAGATATCTACAAAAATATTATTCTGTTAGAAAGAATAAACGGATAAATTAACACACCGCGTTGTCTTTACCATAGATTAATGGAAAAGAAGAAATTAAGACAAATATATAGAAGTACTGAATTCTTAATGACTTACGATCTATATGAAGATATATCACAAATTATATATAAATGTATGTTCCGTTATAATAATTAACTTCAAATCGGTGTTTTATTCACTCTGTGTAACGTGAGAAGTAATGTGGGGATACAGTTATGATCTCCTACTGTTTCGAGAAACCTCCAAGGACTAACAACACTTGATACACGACATTATAATAAATACGTATGTCATATAAACACGCAACTTCTGAGATCGTTAATAGACACCTTGATTGCGAGAAACGTTATACATATAATCACACATATATATACAAAATTTGAAATATAAAATTTAAGAAACTTTTATTTCGGGCGGGCAAATGAAAATTGACTTCTTTTTTTAAGAAAATTATCTCTTTGCTGATTGTGTGTGTTCGTGTGTGCATATAGATACATTTCTGTAATGCATATATGTATAGAGTATAAATAATATTCGACTTATAAATAATTCAACAGAATTATTAAAATTAAAATTAAAATTAAAATTAAAATTTATACATATTGAAACGAATTCCATTGAAAATCTAAAAATGGATTCTGAGAATATTTCTTTGAAAATTAAGATTATTATTATATTCCTAGTAAATACAAAATACACATTAAAAGAAAATTTAAAATCAAATTAAATTTTTTATATACAGGATGTTCGGAAATTCTATCGACAAATTTTCAGAGATTGTCGGGGGCATCATAAGAATCATTTTTTGCAAATGAACCTGGGGTCGGAAACGTGTCATTACATCGCTACGGCATACGGAGTGTTCGAAAGAGTCGGGACCTCGAAATATCACAAAAAATAGAAGTTTTACACAAAATTGTTTTAAACAAAAGTTGTAGGGTGTAAAAAGGTCTATTTACTGGCGCCATGTGTTTGATCTTGACGTCGCCAAGGTCTCGAGAAGGGCTACAAGAATATGCAATAAAAAGTGGAGGGTTCCATTTCAAAAATTCAAGGTGGCCTTGTCGTGACTTTGGCGACGCCATCCAAGGTCAAACACATGGCGCCAGTAAACAGACCTTTTTACACCCTACAACTTTTGTTTGAAACAATTTTGTGTAAAACTTCTATTTTTTGTGATATTTCGAGGTCCCGACTCTTTCGAACACTCCGTATGCCGTAGCGATGTAATGACACGTTTCCGACTCCAGGTTCATTTGCAAAAAATGATTCTTATGGTGCCCCCGACAATCTCTGAAAATTTGTCGATTGAATTTCCGAACACACTGTATATAATATTAAAATGATAATTTTCATGCGCGTATATGCATGTAAATAATGTTGTTGCCCGACATTTTTATAAAAAAAAATTAATTTCAAATTACACATAAGAAATTATATACATAAAATCTGTGAATGAGTTTGTACAAGTGTGTAAATGTAGTGGAAATTAATAATTAATTTAAATAATGTTATATAATGAGTCACATCTATATCAAAATTTCGAAATGTCTATATCGAAATTTTTTATTTTTCATGCTTCATTCACACACACACACACACACACACACACACACATGCAAATCAGAAAAAATAATATAAAAATACATATTAACAGAAATAAAACAAAAATATCAATATTTGGTCTTTTAAAAATAGAAACTCTGAAAGTGTAAATGTTTTATTACGAATTAAGAAAAAGAAAAAAAGAGAAATAAAAAAAAATAGAATATTATTTTCGGACAATTCTATTTGAATCTAGGGATTAGCCTATCTAATGACACAGTTCAATTTATAATTTTTACATTGGGATAGTGGATTGTAGGCAATTTTTATTCATGCATAATATTTATTTTGAAAATTTATTGTACGCGATGCATGTGAATATTTGGAAGTCGATTTTCATATTTATATTTGTTTGAACTTTGTTTAGGAGGAAAAAATTAGAAGCATTAATTGGCAATGTATTAAAAGTCGACATATGGAGATATACGTATATTTTGATGTTTTATATTTATAATTTTACACAATGTTATATAAGTATCAGTATAAAAGCATTCACCGCATTGCCAAAGTCAGTAATACGGGAGTACAATATAAGAGAGCATAAAAGAATTTAATACGAGAGTTTGTCTTTTTAAAGCTATTGTTCATTACTAAATAAATAGATAATAAGATTTTAAATACTTTTATTACTATTTACCTTTTTACGAAATATTGTCTTTATAATTCGTGTTTAATTTAAAATAAAATAAGAGTACTATCTTTTTTCATTTTTTTACAATTTGTAAAAGAGTGAAATATAGTATTTTATATAAAATATCGAAAATATATATAGGGTAAGTAATATGTATAATATGTCGTAAACATTATTTTTTTTCTTTTATTATAAGCATAATTTATAATGACATCCAACGCCAAATGTTCTCTTGCGATCTATTTATAATCATTATTTAAATGACTGAGCTGCGCTTAGAATAAGAAAAGGCAACAATGGGCGGATTCTTTTAATAAAAATAATTCACGCTTTGATGATAAGGGTCTAAACAATGAAAACAATGCGACTGGATAAACATTTATCTATTAAATCTCTCTCTCTCTCTCTCTCTCCCTCCCTCCCCCTCCCTTCCTCCCTCTCTCTCTCTCTCTCTCTCTCTTTCGGCGCAATTTTAGAGAATGTTTGTGACTATGTACATTTTTTTAAATAAACAATTTCTTTTCTTCAAAAAAAGTAAAATTTTTTCTTCTTTTATTGCATTAACTTTATTGAAATATCAAAAAGAATGATTTTAAACGAAAATTTAGTTTCGAATTAATTATTTAGATATTTTGTATTTCGAATCAACTGTGTTAATTTACATGGTTTCGCAATTGTTAGTAGGTATACAGGGCCGGTTCTAACCCAGGTCCTCTCAGGGGGGGTGAGGCGCGAGGGGATCTCAGCGGCGCGGGGGAATGACGTCACGCGGGACGAAGGGGATTTCGTAGGCGCGGGGGCTGCTGGGCGGGGCGGGGGACGCTTGTGTTGGATGTTTTATGACAAGTATAAACAATCATAAACCGATGTTCGGCTGCTTTGTACCCTTGCAGCGCGTGTGAGAGAGAACGATAATATCGCGTGCGAAAAAAATGCGTACGAGAGAGAACGATAGCGAGACTTATAATTAGCGCAAAGAATGGGAAAAGGGTAGTGCAAGGGAGAGGTGCGTAAATAATTATACATTTTTCTTTTTGAAATATAATTTCGGTGGCGCGGGGAATGACGTCACGCGCGAGGAAGGGAGTCTGCGAGGAGAAGGGGGATCCGCGGAAAGAAGACGGTGGTGTGAGAAGGATAGCGCTACGTGTGGGAAAAGGACAGCGCTACATGTGGGAAAAGGATAGCGCTAAGTGTGTGAAGAGGACAGTGCGACAAGGATGACATCAACGTGCGACAAGGATGGTGCAATGTAAGATGGCGTGAGAAGGACGACGCAAAGGTAAGTGAGCGACGAGCATATGAAAGAGAGAAAACGACAATAGCGCGAGAACAACGCGTACGAGAGAGAACGATATTGCAAGAATAACGCGAGTGAGAGAGAGAGAACGATAGCGCGTACGAAAGAGAGAACGATAATAGCGCGAGAACAACGCGTGCGAGAGAGAACGATATCGCTATACTTACAACTAGCGCAAGAGAGACGCAAGGGATGGGAGCGCAAGGAGAGGCGCGTAAATAATTGCAATTTTTTTTTTCGTTACAATTAAAAATATGTAGAATTTATTTAAATGTGTGTATGAGTATTACAAATTGTGTGTGTGTGTGTGTGTGTGTGTGTGTGTGTACTTAATATTAAAATTTAAAAATTAATAAAATATAGGGAAAGAAAATAAAATGATGAATATAAAATAATGCGGACGGTGCGCCGGGCTGTAAGGGGGAGGCAGCTCCTGAAACAGGAAAAACGCTACATTAATTTTATCTTAATTAAAATAAAAAAAATAAAAAAAAAACTAATTTAAAAATTTTAAAAAGAAATATGTACCTTAGCCCCCTGGAACTGCAGAGCCGTATTCCAGTAACCGTCTTCTTCTTTCCTCTCCCAGTCTTCTTTGTATTTCCCGTATTCTCTCCTCTTCGATTATTCTGTTCTCTTCGTATCTTATAACCGATAGTTCGCAGATTTCGTCAAATAGGGACTCCATCCCGAAGAGCAGCCGCAGATTAAAAATGTCGAGATATCTCCACGATCCATTTACATCATTATCCTGGCGACTCTCCGGGGTGTCGCCCCATTCCTCCGCGAGATCGTGTCGCGCGTTCCAGCGCTCCGCCCGCACGTTGCGTCGATGCTGTATGTTGATGAACCCGGGAATTTTGACATCATCGGGGTACTATAAAATAATATATATTAAAAATCCACATACACATACGCACAATTGTTTTCACAAAAACACTACCTACCTTCCAGACAAATACCACTTTTAGTATCACAGAAAATAAGAGCTCTACAAAACTCCTCTTCCAAAATGAAAAATGAAAAATAGAATCCATCTTATTTGCAGCGTAAGAAATAATCACACACGGAAAAAGAAATACCACGGTTAAACTCGCTGACGCTCTCCTTTCGGACAATACACGACTGAGATTGAAATCGAATGTTACTCTCCGCTGTAGGAATTATAAAGGTCTCAAAACTGGAAGGGTTACACTAGTGTACGAATATTTTTTACACCCACTGTATATATTAACCATTCATGATCCTTTCATGGTCTTTTTCTACGCTCGGTATAAACAATATGAACAGTATTCCTATGAAGAGAAATGGATCTTGGAACCTTCCTTCTTTTTATGTTTTCTGTTTATGATACCAATATTCGACTGCTTTACACCCTTGCCGCGCGTGTGAGAGAGAACGCGTACAAGAGAGAACGATAGCGAGACTTATAATTAATGCGAGAGCACGCAAAGGATTGGAGCGCAAGGGAAAGGCGTGTAAATAATTGCAATTTTTTTTGTTACAATTAAAAATATATAATTTATTTAAATGTGTGAGTTTAATAAAAAAAAAGTATACAATATAAAAGAAAAAATAATATATAAAATAGGCCGTCGGGCTATGTGGGGAAGCCGTTTCTGAAAACAGAAGAAAACATATGCATTTCATTAGTTTAAATTATTTAATAATTTATTTTAAGATACTTTTGATATATCATATAATAAATTAAAAGATACTTACAATGTTATCCATGACTCATCTATTTTAATTTGTGCAAATAGGGCACATGTTGCAGGGCAATATTTGATTCAAACATTTTTTTGCACCCTTTGCATGACATATTATCCATATTGCTACAACCTATGGTTCTATGTTCCCGAACAGAACTAGTTTCTTCAAACTGATACGGGTCTTCTAGAAAGCATTCGGTACAATATTTCGATCCATTTTCCATATAGTAATAAGAAATGCACCATATCTTTGTTGCTTCGTTTAATGTTATTATTTCAGGTATGCTTAAATTTCGCTGTTTCTTTTGTAACTTTTCATCAAGAATATCGTCACTATTGTCACTATCGTAATCACTGTCCTTCGCCAAGGGTTCTATTTCTATATTATTGAACTTGTAAATTTCTATTTCCCTTTTTAATAATAAATTGCAGATTATAATTTAAACATTAATTGCATACATGTGCTATGATAATTACGTTCAGATTATTTTCTAATGCAAAGTATATAAAATGTTTTATCAAATATACTACAATGATCAAATTGTGTATGTGTAGGTGACAGAACAAGAATTAATAGACTTAGTGGCAAATAACATGATGATGATCAATACAAACTTCATGCTGAAGTGATATTTCTGAATGCTTTTCCACGTACAAATTCAGGAAAGAATTAAAAGTTATGGCTAAGAAATTAATTTCAGAGCAAAAGGATAAATTATATTTTTTATAATTATTATAATATTGAATTATAATTTAATATTTTCCATATAACTGTGGGCATATATAAAACTTAAACATATATTGTTAGAAATTTCTTTCAAGTTATTAATAAATCATACACATTTAAAGACAATGGAAAATGGAATGTATATGTATATATAAATATATACACATATAAATAAAATTAATAAAATCTACATATGCACGTCTATTTTCAAATCTTTTTCCTTTATGTATTTTTTTTTTTTATAATATAAATGTATATCTCTTCTATACGAAATGATAATTATAATGATCAGTTTTATTATCGAGAAATATATGTTATGCCATTGATTCTTATTTTCATTTAAATTTAAAATAAAAGCGTTCTTATAATTCAAATGTAACTTCATTTTAATATTTCAGAGTAATAATGTTGATCATGTTTCATACGAATCGTTATGGTATAAGAAGTATTTTTACAGAAAGACTTAATATATGTTGCATTGCGATGTTAGCAGCTTATATCCGTAACTGTACCATGCATACTACCGATTCTTTCAATTAATTACTATGCTTCTGTAAGTTATACTGGGATACCTGAGATAATTTTGGCGATATACATAATTTAACATATTTCTAACCATTTCTCTTTGCAACAAAAACACAATGCAAAAATTCCTAGTAAATAATAGTTGCTGTTTTCGAATTATAAATATTATTATTTGTATATTTTAAAACAAATAAATTTCTGTTTGCAGAAATATTTGTTACTTAAATTAAACTATAAAATTGAAAATCATTTATGTATTGGGAAAAATAATTAGTTAATTAATCTATATATGTTCAAAAACTATATAAAAATCCTAATTTAACTATAATAAATTTTGTCGAAATATATTTGTTGAATATGTATAAATCTTTGTTTCATTAAATTGCAATTCTCTCTATATCTACAATTAATATATCTTAAATTTATATTTGATCAAAATAAATGCACATAGGCGAAAGTAAAATAAGTAACATAAAATTAAAACATATAAGTAGATAAAAATAATATAATATATAATATAAGAACGACCAGAAATGTAAAACTTACTGCTCGCATATGTGTTAAATTAAAATTAAAATTTGAATGGTGTAGACTTCATTGCCGGAGCGTTTAAAATTAAATAAAATGAATCCATTATATATAAACTCAAGCTACAAATTTTATTTATCTGTTTTGATAATTCCTCATATATTTTGCGAATCTTTATTAATTCTTTTGTAATATTGCATAAATAAATAATAAAAAAATAAGATAAGATAGCAAAAATGAAAAGAAGAAGTAGAGATATAGTAGATAGAAAGGCAAAAAATTAAGAAAGGAATTCTGCGGATCTATTAAGAATTTTTAATAACTAAATGTGTATTCTTTTACACTGCATTTAAGTACAGTGTATTAAATAAAAAATTGATAGCATTCGATCGATTTGCATTTCGATTTCGTTGAAAAATTAGTTTCCATTTTTTTTTTATATGTTCCGCTTTATTATATGATGGGCATTAACCATAAGTTTTATAAGCAAAAAAAGAGAATATGAAAATCAATAATCTATCTCTTTAGCACATACATGTATAAATTTTGTCTAATTGAAATAAAAAAGTTCCATATTTATATCAGTCACGTAATATTTTTAAGGAAATCACAAAAATTAATGAAATATAATCAAGCAATTATTGAATATGTCATATTGAAGTGTATACTAATATCATATTCAAAAAATTACATAATTATAAAAAATATATAATAATGAATAATAAATCTTTTATTAAAAATAATTTATAGGCAAAGAAATTTAATTAAAATCATAAAATGCCGGAAAAATTATTACGCTATCCGAATCGTTATGTGGAATATGTAGTTTAGGCAAATACGCTTATTGTTTGACAGAATAGAATGTTGGAATGCGCAGCAATTTCTTTCTAATTAGTTTTTATCTTCTTGCGTTTTACAAAAAAGTATCGTATATATTACTTCAATTTTCTCTCTCTTTTGTTTGATATATTTATTCAAATCTTATCTTCTTAACAATACAAAACAATCACATCTTCTCTCTTAAGCATATAATAAAAGTAGAGGTAATATATTTCTACTGTATGGTACAGTAACTTTATGGAATAATATCTTCCAGTACGTTGATAATAGGACATCGTCAGTATTCACTATAGTGGTTACTACATAATATTGTACCAGTGAGTATAATTTTTAGCATATTAAGTGTATTCATTCGTTACAAAAACTTTTTACAAGCAGTATACAACTAAAAAAAGAAAAGCAAGTCAACATTGTTGTCGACGTGTAAATAGGAACGAGTGATATTTGGTTTTCTCAAGATGCCTCGATTACTAAGGAATTATTCAAAACTTTTTGTTTTGGAGAAACTGAAATAAGGAATGAAATAAGGAATCGTGTTAAGAATGAAATATACAGCTCAGACTTGATAAACGGTTTTTTATTTTTAATTTAGACGCACGCTTCTATTTAAAAACCTATGCAATTTAAATATAATATATTTTTGAATGTTATTAAAGATCGTAAACCTACATTGTATATTTAATATCTTAACAATAAAATATGCATTTTTTAAATTTGTATGATTATATAAAACTATTTTAAAAAATTATGAATTTTAATTTGTTAGTTTTATAATTTTATTAAAAAATTATTATCATAATATAAAATATGTGACAGTGTCTAAACACTATACTTTCTATGCACTAATTTTAAAATCGTAAAAATGCTTCAAATTATGCTTTTTACCAATTATATCCCAATCACTCTTGATTTAATTTTAAGCTATGCAATACTCATTTAAAAGAAGATTCATTTTATTTTAATGAAAATGTATATATTATATCCACTTCACTAATTTAATTTTCGTTTAATTAATTGAGACGACCAAAATAAAATTTATTTAGTGCAATTATTTAGGGTACAGTGCTATTAATCGCTAAATCGATTTTTAATTGAATTCAATGTTTCATACCTAGGATCTAAAATTCAAATATTTCCGGCAAAATGGATGATTCAAAGATAAATGCAAAAACAAATATAATCTTATATAATATTTAAATAGCAAACTATACTGTCAATATGAAGTGAGATATGCACAGAGCATTAAAGATATGAGATGCAAATGTACTAGGTTTATAAAAATTTTATAATTAATTAAAAAAATAAACATCTATTATTTTTAGAATTTTACTGTGGAAAATAATGTTTATGGCTGTCGAACGGCTATCGAACGGGTCAGAAACGACTGTGAACGAGGCTACGGACTACCAACAGGGCCAAGGACGGCAACAAACGGGTCAAGAACGTCTATCGAACTCCAACGAACGGGCCAGGAACATCTATCGAACGTCTATCGAACGCCAACGAACGGGCCAGGAACGTCTATCGAACGGGTCAGAAACGACTGTGAACGAGGCTACGGACTACTTAGAAGCGACTACCAACAGGGTCAATTACGGCAACAAACGGCTGCGAACAGCTATCGAACGGGGCAGGAACAGCTAACGAACGGCTATCGAACGGGTCAGAAACGGCTGTCGAACGGGGCAGGAACGGCAACTAACAGCTATCGAACGGGTCAGAAACGGCTATCGAACGGCAACTAACAGCTATCGAACGGGTCAGAAACGACTATCGAACGGCAACTAACAGCTATCGAACGGGTCAGAAACGGCTATCGAACGGCAACTAACAGCTATCGAACGGGTCAGAAACGGCTATCGAACGGCAACTAACAGCTATCGAACGGGTCAGAAACGGCTATCGAACGGAGCAGGAACGGCAACTAACAGCTATCGAACGGCTGTCGAACGGCTACGAACGGTAGCGGACGATACAGAACGGCTATTGAAAAAAAACGACAAACGGTAGTGAACGGCTCAGAAACGAAGAGCTAAAGAGTGGCAACGAATGATAAAACGCACGGTGATACTCGGGGCACATATCGTTTGATCGACGAATCGAAACAACGATGGATCGACGATCGGGAATAACCGAGGAAGCGAAGAAACAACATAGTTTAGAGAAATGGCAGTACACACACACACACACACACACACACACACACACACACACACACACACACTATTTCCGTTCGATAACCGTTCAACGGTCGTTCATTTCCATTCGACAAACGTTCAATAGCCGTGGCTATTGAAAAATGAACGGTTATGGAATGATATTGAACGACTGTCGAATGACTATTGAACGTTTGTCGAATGGAAATGAACGACCGTTGAACGGTTATCGAACGGAAATAGTGTGTGTGTGTGTGTGTGTGTGTGTGTGTGTGTGTGTGTGTGTGTACTGCCATTTCTCTAAACTATGTTGTTTCTTCGCTTCCTCGGTTATTCCCGATCGTCGATCCATCGTTGTTTCGATTCGTCGATCAAACGATATGTGCCCCGAGTATCACCGTGCGTTTTATCATTCGTTGCCACTCTTTAGCTCTTCGTTTCTGAGCCGTTCACTACCGTTTGTCGTTTTTTTTCAATAGCCGTTCTGTATCGTCCGCTACCGTTCGTAGCCGTTCGACAGCCGTTCGATAGCTGTTAGTTGCCGTTCCTGCTCCGTTCGATAGCCGTTTCTGACCCGTTCGATAGCTGTTAGTTGCCGTTCGATAGCCGTTTCTGACCCGTTCGATAGCTGTTAGTTGCCGTTCGATAGCCGTTTCTGACCCGTTCGATAGCTGTTAGTTGCCGTTCGATAGTCGTTTCTGACCCGTTCGATAGCTGTTAGTTGCCGTTCGATAGCCGTTTCTGACCCGTTCGATAGCTGTTAGTTGCCGTTCCTGCCCCGTTCGACAGCCGTTTCTGACCCGTTCGATAGCCGTTCGTTAGCTGTTCCTGCCCCGTTCGATAGCTGTTCGCAGCCGTTTGTTGCCGTAATTGACCCTGTTGGTAGTCGCTTCTAAGTAGTCCGTAGCCTCGTTCACAGTCGTTTCTGACCCGTTCGATAGACGTTCCTGGCCCGTTCGTTGGCGTTCGATAGACGTTCGATAGATGTTCCTGGCCCGTTCGTTGGAGTTCGATAGACGTTCTTGACCCGTTTGTTGCCGTCCTTGGCCCTGTTGGTAGTCCGTAGCCTCGTTCACAGTCGTTTCTGACCCGTTCGATAGCCGTTCGACAGCCATAAACATTATTTTCCACAGTAAAATTCTAAAAATAATAGATGTTTATTTTTTTAATTAATTATAAAATTTTTATAAACCTAGTACATTTGCATCTCATATCTTTAATGCTCTGTGCATATCTCACTTCATATTGACAGTATAGTTTGCTATTTAAATATTATATAAGATTATATTTGTTTTTGCATTTATCTTTGAATCATCCATTTTGCCGGAAATATTTGAATTTTAGATCCTAGGTATGAAACATTGAATTCAATTAAAAATCGATTTAGCGATTAATAGCACTGTACCCTAAATAATTGCACTAAATAAATTTTATTTTGGTCGTCTCAATTAATTAAACGAAAATTAAATTAGTGAAGTGGATATAATATATACATTTTCATTAAAATAAAATGAATCTTCTTTTAAATGAGTATTGCATAGCTTAAAATTAAATCAAGAGTGATTGGGATATAATTGGTAAAAAGCATAATTTGAAGCATTTTTACGATTTTAAAATTAGTGCATAGAAAGTATAGTGTTTAGACACTGTCACATATTTTATATTATGATAATAATTTTTTAATAAAATTATAAAACTAACAAATTAAAATTCATAATTTTTTAAAATAGTTTTATATAATCATACAAATTTAAAAAATGCATATTTTATTGTTAAGATATTAAATATACAATGTAGGTTTACGATCTTTAATAACATTCAAAAATATATTATATTTAAATTGCATAGGTTTTTAAATAGAAGCGTGCGTCTAAATTAAAAATAAAAAACCGTTTATCAAGTCTGAGCTGTATATTTCATTCTTAACACGATTCCTTATTTCATTCCTTATTTCAGTTTCTCCAAAACAAAAAGTTTTGAATAATTCCTTAGTAATCGAGGCATCTTGAGAAAACCAAATATCACTCGTTCCTATTTACACGTCGACAACAATGTTGACTTGCTTTTCTTTTTTTAGTTGTATACTGCTTGTAAAAAGTTTTTGTAACGAATGAATACACTTAATATGCTAAAAATTATACTCACTGGTACAATATTATGTAGTAACCACTATAGTGAATACTGACGATGTCCTATTATCAACGTACTGGAAGATATTATTCCATAAAGTTACTGTACCATACAGTAGAAATATATTACCTCTACTTTTATTATATGCTTAAGAGAGAAGATGTGATTGTTTTGTATTGTTAAGAAGATAAGATTTGAATAAATATATCAAACAAAAGAGAGAGAAAATTGAAGTAATATATACGATACTTTTTTGTAAAACGCAAGAAGATAAAAACTAATTAGAAAGAAATTGCTGCGCATTCCAACATTCTATTCTGTCAAACAATAAGCGTATTTGCCTAAACTACATATTCCACATAACGATTCGGATAGCGTAATAATTTTTCCGGCATTTTATGATTTTAATTAAATTTCTTTGCCTATAAATTATTTTTAATAAAAGATTTATTATTCATTATTATATATTTTTTATAATTATGTAATTTTTTGAATATGATATTAGTATACACTTCAATATGACATATTCAATAATTGCTTGATTATATTTCATTAATTTTTGTGATTTCCTTAAAAATATTACGTGACTGATATAAATATGGAACTTTTTTATTTCAATTAGACAAAATTTATACATGTATGTGCTAAAGAGATAGATTATTGATTTTCATATTCTCTTTTTTTGCTTATAAAACTTATGGTTAATGCCCATCATATAATAAAGCGGAACATATAAAAAAAAAATGGAAACTAATTTTTCAACGAAATCGAAATGCAAATCGATCGAATGCTATCAATTTTTTATTTAATACACTGTACTTAAATGCAGTGTAAAAGAATACACATTTAGTTATTAAAAATTCTTAATAGATCCGCAGAATTCCTTTCTTAATTTTTTGCCTTTCTATCTACTATATCTCTACTTCTTCTTTTCATTTTTGCTATCTTATCTTATTTTTTTATTATTTATTTATGCAATATTACAAAAGAATTAATAAAGATTCGCAAAATATATGAGGAATTATCAAAACAGATAAATAAAATTTGTAGCTTGAGTTTATATATAATGGATTCATTTTATTTAATTTTAAACGCTCCGGCAATGAAGTCTACACCATTCAAATTTTAATTTTAATTTAACACATATGCGAGCAGTAAGTTTTACATTTCTGGTCGTTCTTATATTATATATTATATTATTTTTATCTACTTATATGTTTTAATTTTATGTTACTTATTTTACTTTCGCCTATGTGCATTTATTTTGATCAAATATAAATTTAAGATATATTAATTGTAGATATAGAGAGAATTGCAATTTAATGAAACAAAGATTTATACATATTCAACAAATATATTTCGACAAAATTTATTATAGTTAAATTAGGATTTTTATATAGTTTTTGAACATATATAGATTAATTAACTAATTATTTTTCCCAATACATAAATGATTTTCAATTTTATAGTTTAATTTAAGTAACAAATATTTCTGCAAACAGAAATTTATTTGTTTTAAAATATACAAATAATAATATTTATAATTCGAAAACAGCAACTATTATTTACTAGGAATTTTTGCATTGTGTTTTTGTTGCAAAGAGAAATGGTTAGAAATATGTTAAATTATGTATATCGCCAAAATTATCTCAGGTATCCCAGTATAACTTACAGAAGCATAGTAATTAATTGAAAGAATCGGTAGTATGCATGGTACAGTTACGGATATAAGCTGCTAACATCGCAATGCAACATATATTAAGTCTTTCTGTAAAAATACTTCTTATACCATAACGATTCGTATGAAACATGATCAACATTATTACTCTGAAATATTAAAATGAAGTTACATTTGAATTATAAGAACGCTTTTATTTTAAATTTAAATGAAAATAAGAATCAATGGCATAACATATATTTCTCGATAATAAAACTGATCATTATAATTATCATTTCGTATAGAAGAGATATACATTTATATTATAAAAAAAAAAAATACATAAAGGAAAAAGATTTGAAAATAGACGTGCATATGTAGATTTTATTAATTTTATTTATATGTGTATATATTTATATATACATATACATTCCATTTTCCATTGTCTTTAAATGTGTATGATTTATTAATAACTTGAAAGAAATTTCTAACAATATATGTTTAAGTTTTATATATGCCCACAGTTATATGGAAAATATTAAATTATAATTCAATATTATAATAATTATAAAAAATATAATTTATCCTTTTGCTCTGAAATTAATTTCTTAGCCATAACTTTTAATTCTTTCCTGAATTTGTACGTGGAAAAGCATTCAGAAATATCACTTCAGCA